>NW_027667592.1:0-180000 GCF_963924665.1 Micromys minutus
TCAGCCTTTTTACCCCAAAATAAGGGGAATTTCTGCATTTTTGCCCCAAAATATGAAAAATTTTTGCTTTTTTTCTCTGAAATATGTGAAATTTCTGCAATTTTGCCTTAAAATAAAAGAAATTTCTGCAATTTTTCCCCATAATAAAAAAAATTTTTGCAATTTTGCCGCAAAATAAAGGGAATTTCTGTTTTTTGTCCCCAAATAAGGGAAATTTCTGCAATTTTGCCCTAAAATAAGGAGAATTTCTTCCTTTTGCCCCAAAATAAGGAGAATTTCTGCCTTTTTACCCCAAAACAAAGAAAATTACTGCATGTTTTACGCCAAAATTTGGTGAATTTCTGCAATTTTGCTCCAAAATACGGGGATTATCTGCCTTTTTCGCAGAAAATAAGGGGAATTTCTGCCATTTTGCCACAAAATAAGTGAAATTTCGGCAGTTTTACCCCAAAATAAGGGGAATTTCTGCCTTTTGCCCCAATATTAGGGGAATTTCTGCAATTTTGCTCCAAAATACAGAGAATTTATGCCTTTTTGCCTGAAAATAAAGGGAATGTATACCTTTTTGCCATAAAAAGGGAAATTTCTTCATTTTTACCCCAAAATAAGGGGATTTTCCGCCTTTTTGACTCAAAATAAGTGCAATTTCTGACTTTTTTCCAAAAATAAATGGAATTTCTGTCTTCTTGCCCCAAAATAAGGGGAATTTCCGACTTTTTGCCCTGAAATAAGTTAAATTTCAAAAATTTTTCCTTAAAATAATTGAAATTTCTGCAATTTTGCCCCACAGTAATGGGAATTTCTGTATTTTTGCCCCAAAATAAGGGAAATTTCTGCCTTTTTACCACAAAATAAGGGGAATTTCTGCATTTTTGCCACAAAATATAAGGAATTTCTGCTTTTTGCCCCAAAATAGGAAAAATTTCTGCCTTTTTTTCCTGAAATAAGTGAAATTTCTGCAATTTTGGCCCAAAAAATTGAAATTTCTGCAATTTTGTCCCAAAATAAAGAAAATTCCTGGAATTTTGCCCCAAAATAAGGGGAATTTCTGCCTTTTGCCCCAATAATGGGGAATTTCTGCAGTTTTGCTCCAAAATACAGAGAATTTATGCCTTTTTGCCTGAAAATAAAGGGAATGTATACCTTTTTGCTATAAAAAGGGAAATTTCTTCATTTTTACCCCAAAATAAGGGGATTTTCCGCCTTTTTGACTCAAAATAAGTGCAATTTCTGACTTTTTTCCAAAAATATATGGAATTTCTGTCTTCTTGCCCCAAAATAAGGGGAATTTCCGACTTTTTGCCCTGAAATAAGTTAAATTTCAAAAATTTTTCCTTAAAATAATTGAAATTTCTGCAATTTTGCCCCACAGTAATGGGAATTTCTGTATTTTTGCCCCAAAATAAGGGAAATTTCTGCCTTTTTACCACAAAATAAGGGGAATTTCTGCATTTTTGCCACAAAATATAAGGAATTTCTGCTTTTTGCCCCAAAATAAGAAAAATTTCTGCCTTTTTTTCCTGAAATAAGTGAAATTTCTGCAATTTTGGCCCAAAAAATTGAAATTTCTGCAATTTTGTCCCAAAATAAAGAAAATTCCTGGAATTTTGCCCCAAAATAAGGGGAATTTCTGATTTTTGACCTGAAATAAGGAGAATTTCTGTCTTTTTGCCCCAAAATAATGTGAATTTCTGCATTTTCCCTAAAAATTAGGGGAAAATGTGCAATTTTGCTTCAAAATACGGGGAATTTTTGCCTTATTGAACAAAAATAAAGGAATTTCTGCATTTTTGCACCAATATAAGGGGAATTTCTGAAATTTTGCTCCAAAATACGGGGAATTTTTGCCTTATTGCCAGAAATAAAGTGGAATTTCTGCCTTTTTGCCGTGAAATATTTGAAATTTCTGCAATTTTACCCCAAAATAAGGGGAATTTCTGTTTTTGGCCCCAAAATTAGGAGAATTTCTGATTTTGCCCCAAATTAAGGCAAATTTCTGACTTTTTGCCCCAAAATAACGGGAATTTCAGCCTTTTTACCCCAAAATAAGGGGAATTTCTGCATTTTTGCCCCAAAATATGAAAAATTTTTGCTTTTTTTCTCTGAAATATGTGAAATTTCTGCAATTTTGCCTTAAAATAAAAGAAATTTCTGCAATTTTTCCCCATAATAAAAAAAATTTTTGCAATTTTGCCGCAAAATAAAGGGAATTTCTGTTTTTTGTCCCCAAATAAGGGAAATTTCTGCAATTTTGCCCTAAAATAAGGAGAATTTCTTCCTTTTGCCCCAAAATAAGGAGAATTTCTGCCTTTTTACCCCAAAACAAAAAAAATTACTGCATGTTTTACGCCAAAATTAGGTGAATTTCTGCAATTATGCTCTAAAATACGGGGATTATCTGCCTTTTTCGCAGAAAATAAGGAGAATTTCTGCCATTTTGCCACAAAATAAGTGAAATTTCGGCAGTTTTACCCCAAAATAAGGGGAATTTCTGCCTTTTGCCCTATATTAGGGGAATTTCTGAAATTTTGCTCCAAAATACAGAGAATTTATGCCTTTTTGCCTGAAAATAAAGGGAATGTATACCTTTTTGCCATAAAAAGGGAAATTTCTTCATTTTTACCTTAAAATAAGGGGATTTTCCGCCTTTTTGACTCAAAATAAGTGCAATTTCTGACTTTTTTCCAAAAATAAATGGAATTTCTGTCTTCTTGCCCCAAAATAAGGGGAATTTCCGACTTTTTGCCCTGAAATAAGTTAAATTTCAAAAATTTTTCCTTAAAATAATTGAAATTTCTGCAATTTTGCCCCACAGTAATGGGAATTTCTGTATTTTTGCCCCAAAATAAGGGAAATTTCTGCCTTTTTACCACAAAATAAGGGGAATTTCTGCATTTTTGCCACAAAATATAAGGAATTTCTGCTTTTTGCCCCAAAATAAGAAAAATTTCTGCCTTTTTTTCCTGAAATAAGTGAAATTTCTGCAATTTTGGCCCAAAATAAAGAAAATTTCTGGAATTTTGCCCTAAAATAAGGGGACTTTCTGCAATTTGCCTTAAAATAAGGGGAATTTCTGCCTTTTTGCCACAAAATAAGAAAATTACTTCATGTTTTTCCCCAAAATTAGGTGAATTTCTGCAATTTTGCTCCAAAATATGAGGATTTTCTGCCTTTTTCGCCGAAAATAAGGGGAATTTCTGCCATTTTGCCGCGAAATAAGTAAAATTTCTGCAATTTTTGCCCCAAAATAAAGGGAATTTCTGCATTTTGCCTCAAAATTAGGGGAATTTCTGCAATTTTGCTCTAAATTCCGGAGAATTTCTGCCTTTTTGCCCGAAAATAAATGGAATGTATACCTTTTTGCCATAAAAAGAGGAAATTTCTTCACTTTTGCCCCAAAATAATGGGATTTTCCTCCTTTTTGACTCAAAATAAGTGCAATTTTTACCTTTTCCCCAAAAATAAACGGAATTTCTGTCTTTTTGCCCCAAAATAAAAGGAATTTCTGACTTTTTGCCCTGAAATAAGTGAAATTTCTAAAATTTTTTCCCAAAATAACGGAAATATCTGCTTTTTGCCCCAAAATAAGGGGAATTTCTGCCTTTTTGCCCCAAAATAATGGGAATTTCAGCCCTTTTACCTCAAAATAATGGGAATTTCTGCCTTTTTGCCTTAAAATATGGGGAATTTCTGCCTTTTTGCCACAAAATAAGAAAAAATTTCTGCAATTTTTTTACCAAAATAAAAGAAATTTCTGCCTTTTTGCACCAAAATAAGGAAAATTTCTGCAATTTTGCTCCAATGTAAAGGAATTTTTTTTGCCCCCATATAAGGGGATTTTCTGAATTTTAGCTCCCGAAAAAAGGGGATTTTCTGATTTTTTGCCCAATAATAAGGAGAATTTCTGCCTTTTTGCCCGAAAATTATGAGAATTTCTGCAATTTTGCTTCAAAATACGGGAAATTTCTGCCTTTTAGCCTCAAAATAAAGGGAATTTCTGCATTTTACCTCAAAATAAGAATAATTTCTGCATTTTGCCCCAAAATATGGAAAATTTCTGCCTTTTTGTTCCAAAATATAAAAAAAAATTCTTCAATTTTGTACCATAATAAAAGAAATTTCTGCATTTTCCCCAAAATAAGGGGAATTTCTGACTTTTTGCCCTGAAATAAATGAAATTTCTGCAATTTTGCACGAAAATAAAGGAAATTTCTGCCTTTTTGCCCCAAAATAAGAATTTCTGCCTTTTGCCCCAAAATATGGGGAATTTCAGCATTTTACCTCAAAATAAGAAAAATTTCAGCCTTTTTGCACCAAAATATGGGAAATTTCTTCTTTTTGGCCTCCAAAATAAAGGGAATTTCTGCATTTTTGCACCAATATTAGTGGAATTTCTGCAATTTTGCTCCAAAATACAGGTCATTTCTGCAATTTTGCCTGAAATTAAGAAGATTTTCTGAATTTTTGCCCTCAAATAAGGGAAATTTCTGCAATTTTATTCAAAAATAAGGGGAATTTCTGCATTTTTGCCCCAAAATAAGAAAAATTTTTGCTTTTTTTCCCTGAAATAAGTGAAATTTCTGCAATTTTGCCCTAAAATAAGGGAAATTTCTGCAATTTTTCCACATAATAAAGCAAATTTCTGCAATTTTTCCCCAAAATAAGGGAAATTTCTGTTTTTTGCCCTCAAATAATGGAAATTTCTGCAATTTTGCCCTAAAATAGGGGAATTTCTGCCTTTTGCCCCAAAATAAGGGGAATTTCTGCCTTTTTGCCACAAAATAAAGAAAATTACTGCATGTTTTACTTCATAATTAGGTGAATTTCTGCAATATTGCTCCAAAATACGAAGATTTTCTGCCTTTTTCGCCGAAAATAAGGGGAATTTCTGCCATTTTGCCGCGAAATAAGTGAAATTTCTGCAGTTTTTCCCCAAAATAAGAGGAATTTCGGTCTTTTTGCCTAACAATTAGAAGAATTTCTGCAATTTTGCTTCAAAATACGAGGAATTTCTGCATTTTTGCCCGAAAATAAAGGGAATGTATACCTTTTTGCCATAAAAAAGGGAAATTTCTTCACTTTTGCCCCAAAATAAGGAAATTTTCCGACTTTTTGACTCAAAATAAGTGCAATTTCTGCCTTTTCCCCAAAAATAAACGGAATTTCTCTCTTTTTGCCCCAAAATAAGGGGCATTTCTGAATTTTTGCCCTAAAATAAGTGAAATTTCTAAAATTTTTCCCCAAGATAACGGAAATGTCTGCTTTTTGCCCCAAAATAAGGGGAATTTCTGCCTTTTTGCCCCCAAATAAGAAGAATTTCAGCCTTTTTACCTCAAAATAAGGGGAATTTCTGCCTTTTTGCCCCAAAATATGGGGAATTTCTGCCTTTTTACCCCCAAAAAAGAAAAATTTTAGCAATTTTTTACTAAAATAAAAGAAATTTCTTCCTTTTTGCCCCAAAATAAGAGAAATTTTTGCCTTTTTACCTGAAATAAGTGAATTTTCTGCAATTTTGCCCCAAAATAAGGAAAATTTCTGCCATTTTGCCCCAATGTAAAGGAAATTTCTGCAATTTTGCCCCAAAATAAGGGGATTTTCTGACTTTTTGCTCTTGAAAAAAGGGGATTTTCTGTCTTTTTACCCCAAAATACAGAGAATTTCTGCATTTTTGCCCGAAAATTATGAGAATTTCTGCAATTTTTCTTCAAAATACGGAAAATTTCTGACTTTTAGCCCCAAAATAAAGGGAATTTCTGCATTTTTCCTTAATATTATGGGAATTTCTGCATTTTACCTCTAAATCAGGGGAATTTCTGCATTTTACCTAAAAATAAGAAGAATTTCTGCCTTTTACCCCAAAATATGGGGAATTTCTGCCCTTTTGTTCTAAAATAAAGAAAATTTCTTCAATTTTGTACCATAATAAAAGAAATTTCTCATTTTTGCCCAAAAATAAGGGAAATTTCTGACGTTTTACCCTGAAATAAATGAAATTTCTGCAATTTTGCGCGAAAATAAGGGAAATTTGTGCCTTTTTGCCCCAAAATAAGGGGAATTTCTGCCTTTTGCCCCAAAATATGGGGAATTTCAGCATTTTACCTCAAAATAAGGGGAATTTCTGCCTTTTTACCCTGAAATATGTGAAATTTCTGCAATTTTACCACAAAATAAGGTGAATTTCTGCCTTTTGCCCCAAAATAATGGGAATTTCTTCCTTATTGCCCCAAAATAAGAAAAATTTTTGCTTTTTTTTCTGAAATAAGTGAAATTTCTGCAATTTTGCTCTATAATAAGGGAAATTTCTGCAATTTTTCTCCATAATAAAGCAAATTTCTGCAATTTTGCCCCAAAATAAGGAAAATTTCTGTTTTTTGTCCCAAAATAAGGGGAATTTCTGCCTTTTTGCCCCAAAATAAGAAAAATATTTGATTTTTTTCTGAAATAAGTGAAATTTCTGCAATTTTGCCCTAAAATAAGGGAAATTTCTGCACTTTTTGCCCATAATAAACCAAATTTCTGCAATTTTGCCCCAAAATAAGGGGAATGTCTGTTTTTTGCCCCCAAATAAAGCAAATTTCTGCAATTTTGCCCCAAAATAAGGGGAATTTCTGTTTTTTGTCCCCGAATAAGGGAAAGTTTTGCAAATTTTGCCCTAAAATAAGGGGAATTTCGGCAATTTGCCCCAAAATAAGGGAAATTCTGCCTTTTTGCCACAAAATAAAGAAAATTACTGCATGTTTTACCCGAAAATTAGGTGAATATCTGCAATTTTGCTCCATAAAACGAGGATTTTCGGCTTTTTTCGCCGAAAATAAGAGGAATTTCTGCCATTTTGCCGCGAAATAAGTGAAATTTCTGCAGTTTTACCGTAAATTAAAGCAAATTTCTGCCTTTATGCCCCAAAATTAGGAAAATTTCTGCAATTTTGCTTCAAAATACGGGGAATTTCTGCCTTTTTGCCCGAAAATAAAGGGAATGTACACCTTTTTAGCAATAAAAAAGGGAAATTTCTTCACTTTTGCCCCAAAATAAGGGGATTTTCCGCCTTTTTGACTCAAAATAAGTGCAATTTCTGCCTTTTCCCCTAAAATAAACGGAATTTCTGTATTTTTGCCCCAAAATAAGGGGAATTTTTGACTTTTTGCCCTGAAATAAGCGAAATTTCTAAAATTTTTTCCCAAAATAAGGGAAATGTCTGCTTTTTGCCCCAAAATAAGGGGAATTTCTGCCTTTTAGCCCCAAAATAAAGGGAATTTCTGCATTTTATCTCAAAATAAGAATAATTTCTGCATTTTGCTCCAAAATATGGGGAATTTCTGCCTTTTTGTTCCAAAATAAGGAAAATTTCTTTAATTTTGTACCATAATAAAAGAAATTTCTGCTTTTTGCCCCAAAATAAGGGGAATTTCTGACTTTTTGCCCTGAAATAAGTGAAATTTCTAAAATTTTTCCCCAAAATAAGGGAAATGTCTGCTTTTTGCCCCAAAATAATAGGAATTTCTGCCTTTTTGCCCCCAAACAAGGGGAATTTCAGCTTTTTTACCTCAAAATAAGGGAAATTTCTGCCTTTTTGCCCCAAAATAGGAAAAATTTCTGCAAATTTGTACCAAAATAAAAGAAATTTTTGCCTTATTGCCCCAAAATAAGAGAAATTTCTGCCTTTTTAACCTGAAATAAGTGAAATTTCTGCAATTTTGCCCCAAAATAAGTAAAATTTCTGCAATTTTGCCACAAAGTAAAGGAAATTTCTAAAATTTTGCCCCAAATAAAGGGAATTTCTGACTTTATGCACCCGAAAAATGGAGATTTTCTTTCTTTTTGCCCCAAAATAAGGAGAATTTCAGCCTTTTTACCTGAAAATCATGAGAATTTCTGCAATTTTTTTTCAGAATACGGAAAATTTCTGCCTTTTAGCTCTAAAATAAATGGAATTTCTGCATTTCTCCCTAATATTAAGGGAATTTCTATATTTTACCTCTAAATAAGGGGAATTTCTTCATTTTACCTCAAAATAAGAACCATTTCTGCCTTTCACCTCAAAATATGGCGAATTTCTGACTTTTTCTTCCAAAATAAAAAAAAAAATTCATTTATGTACCATAATAAAAGAAATTTCTCCTTTTTGACTCAAAATAAGGGAAATTTCTGACTTTTTACCCTGAAATAAATGAAATTTCTGAAATTTTGCCCGAAAATAAGGAAAATTTGTGGCTTTTTGCCCCAAAATAAGGGGAATTTCTGCCTTTTGCCCCAAAATATGGGGAATTTCAGCATTTTACCTCAAAATAAAAGGAATTACTTCCTTTTTGCCCTGAAATATGTGAAATTTCTGCAATTTTACCCCAAAATAAGGTGAATTTCTGCCTTTTGCCCCAAAATAATAGGAATTTCTGCCTTTTTGCCCCAAAATAAGAAAAATTTTTGCTTTTTTTTCTGAAATAAGTGAAATTTCTTCAATTTTGGCCTAAAATAAGGGAAATTTCTGCAATTTTTCCCCATAATAAAGCAAATTTCTGCAATTTTGCCCCAAAATAAGGGGAATTTCTGGTCTTTTCCCACAAATAAGGGAAATTTCTGCAATTTTGCCCTAAAATAAGGGGACTTTCTGCCATTTGACCCAAAATAAGGGGAATTTCTGCCTTTTTGCCACAGAATATAGAAAATTACTGCATGTTTTACCCAAAATTAGGTGAATTTTCAATTTTGCTCCAAAATATGAGGATTTTCTGCATTTTTCGCTGAAAATAAGGGGAATTTCTGCCATCTTGCAGCGAAATAAGTGAAATTTCTGCAGTTTTACCCCAAAATAAGAAGAATTTCTGCCTTTTTGCCACAAAATTAGGGGAATTTCTGCAATTTTGCTCCAAAATACAGGGAATTTCTGCCTATTTGCCCGAAAATAATGGGAATGCATACCTTTTTGCCATAAAAAAGGGAATTTTTTTCACTTTTGCCCTAAAATAAGGGGATTTTCTGCCTTTTATCTAAAAATAAGTGCAATTTCTGCCTTTTCCCCAAAAATAAAAGGAATTTCTGTTATTTTGCACAAAAATAAGGGGAATTTCTGACTTTATGCCCTGAAATAAGTGAAATTTCTTAAATTTTTCCCCAAAATAGGAGAAATGTCTGCTTTTTGCCCCAAAATATGGGGAATTTATGCCTTTTTGCCCCAAAATAAGGGAAATTTCTGCTTTTTTGCCCCAAAATAAGAAAAATTTCTGCAATTTTGTACCAAAATAAAAAAAATTTCTGGCTTTTTGCCCCAAAATAAGAGAAATTTCTGCCTTTTTTTACCTGAAATAAGTGAAATTTCTGCAATTTTACCCCAAAATAAGAGAAATTTCTGCAATTTTGCCCTAAAGTATAGGAAATTTCTGCAATTTTGCCCAAAATAAAAGGAATTTCTGAATTTTTGCAACCAAAAAAAGGAGATTTTCTGACTTTTTGCCCCAAAATAAGGAGAATTTCAGCCTTTTTGCCCGAAAATAATGAGAATTTCTGCAATTTTTCTTCAAAATACGAAAAATTTCTGCCTTTTAGCTCCAAAATAAAGTGAATTTCTGCATTTTTTCCCAATATTAGGGGAATTTCTGCATTTTACCTCTAAATAAGGGGAATTTCTGCATTTTACCTCAAAATAAGAAGAATTTCTGCCTTTTACCCCAAAATAAGGTGAATTTCTGCCTTTTTGCCACAAAATAATGGGAATTTCTGCCTTTTTGCCCCAAAATAAGAAAAAATTTTGCTTTTTTTTCTGAAATAAGTGAAATTTCTGCAATTTTGCCCTAAAATGAGGGAAATTTCTGCACTTTTTCCCCATAATAAAGCAAATTTCTGCAATTTTGCCCCAAAATAAGGGGAATTTCTGTTTTTGCCCCCAAATAAAGCAAATTCCTGCAATTTTGCCCCCAAATAAGGGGAATTTCTGTTTTTTGCCCCCGAATTAGGGAAAGTTTTGCAAATTTTGCCCTAAAATAAGGGGAATTTCGGCAATTTGCCCCAAAATAATGGGAAATTCTGCCTTTTTGCCACAAAATAAAGAAAATTACTGCATGTTTTACCCCAAAATTAGGTGAATATCTGCAATTTTGCTCCAAAATACGAGGATTTTCTGCCTTTTTCGCCGAAAATAAGGGGAATTTCTGCCATTTTGCCGCAAAATAAGTGAAATTTCTGCAGTTTTACCCTAAATTAAAGCAAATTTCTGCCTTTATGTCCCAAAATTAGTAAAATTTCTGCAATTTTGCTTCAAAATACGGGGAATTTTTGCCTTTTTGCCCGAAAATAAAGGGAATGTACACCTTTTTGCCATAAAAAAGGGAAATTTCTTCACTTTTGCCCCAAAATAAGGGGATTTTCCACCTTTTTGACTCAAAATAAGTGCAATTTCTGCCTTTTCCCCAAAAATAAACGGAATTTCTGTCTTTTTGCCCCAAAATAAGGGGAATTTCTGACTTTTTGCCCTGAAATAAGTGAAATTTCTAAAATTTTTCCCCAAAATAAGGGAAATGTCTGCTTTTTGCCCCAAAATAAGGGGAATGTCTGCCTTTTAGCCCCAAAATAAAGGGAATTTCTGCATTTTGCCTCAAAATAAGAATAATTTCTGCATTTTGCTCCAAAATATGGGGAATTTCTGCCTTTTTGTTCCAAAATAAGGAAAATTTCTTCAATTTTGTACCATAATAAAAGAAATTTCTGCTTTTTGCTCCAAAATAAGGGGAATTTCTGCCTTTTTGCACCAAAATAAGAAAAATTTCTGCAATTTTGTACAAAAATAAAAGAAATTTCTGCTTTTTTGCCCCAAAATATGAAAAAATTCTTCCTTTTTTCCCTGAAATAATTGAAATTTCTTCAATTTTGCCCCATAATAAGGGAAATTTCTGCAATTTTGCCCCAAAGTAAGGGAAATTTCTGCAATTTTGCCTCAAATAAGGGGAATTTCTGACTTTTTGCCCTTGAAAAACAGAGATATTCTTTCTTTTTGCACCAAAATAAGGAGAATTTCAGCCTTTTTCCCCTAAAATTATGAGAATTTCTGTAATTTTGCTTCAAAATACGGAGAATTTCTGCCTTTTAGCCCCAAAATAAAGGGAATTTCTGCATTTTACCTCAAAATAAGAATAATTTCTGTATTTTGCTCCAAAATATGGGGAATTTCTGCCTTTTTGTTCCAAAATAAGAAAAATTTCTGCAATTTTGTACCAAAATAAAAGAAATTTCTGCAATTTTGCCCCAAAGTAAAGGAAATTTCTGCAATTTTGCCCCAAATAAGGGGAATTTCTGAATTTTTGCAACCGAAAAAAGGAGATTTTCTGACTTTTTGCCCCAAAATAAGGAGAATTTCAGCCTTTTTGCCCGAAAATAATGAGAATTTCTGCAAATTTCTTCAAAATACAAAAAATTTTTGCCTTTTAGCTCCAAAATAAAGTGAATTTCTGCATTTTTTCCAATATTAGGGGAATTTCTGCATTTTACCTCTAAATACGGGGAATTTCTGCATTTTAACTCAAACTAAGAAGAATTTCTGCCTTTTACCCCAAAATAAGGTGAATTTCTGCCTTTTTGCCACAAAATAATGGGAATTTCTGCCTTTTTGCCCCAAAATAAGAAAAAATTTTGCTTTTTTTTCTGAAATAAGTGAAATTTCTGCAATTTTGCCCTAAAATAAGGGAAATTTTTGCAATTTTTCCACAAAATAAGGGGAATTTCTGTTTTTTGCCCCTAAATAATGCAAATTTCTGCAATTTTGCCCCAAAATAAGGGGAATTTCTGTTTTTTGCCCACGAATAAGGGAAATTTTTGCTAATTTTGCCCTAAAATAAGGGGAATTTCTGCCTTTTGCCTCAAAATAAGGGGAAATTCTGCCTTTTTGCCACAAAATAAAGAAAATTACTGCATGTTTTACCCTAAATTTAGGTGAATATCTGCAATTTTGCTCCAAAATACGAAGATTTTCTGCCTTTTTCGCCAAAAATAAGAGGAATTTCTGCCATTTTGCCGCGAAATAAGTGAAATTTCTGCAGTTTTACCCTAAATTAAGGGGAAATTCTGCCTTTTTGCCCCAAAATTAGGATAATTTCTTTAATTTTGCTTCAAAATACGGGGAATTTCTGCCTTTTTGCCCGAAAATAAAGGGAATGTACACCTTTTGCAATAAAAAAGGGAAATTTCTTCACTTTTGCCCCAAAATAAGGGGATTTTCCGCCTTTTTGACTCAAAATAAGTGCAATTTCTGACTTTTCCCCCAAAATAAACGGAATTTCTGTCTTTTTGCCCCAATATAAGGGGAATTTCTGACTTTTTGCCCTTAAATAAGTGAAATTTCTAAAATTTTTCCCCAAAATAAGAAAAATGTCTGCTTTTTGCCCCAAAATAATAGGAATTTCTGCCTTTTGTCCCCAAATAAGGGTAATTTCAGCCTTTTTACCTCAAAATAAGGGGAATTTCTGACTTTTTGCCCCAAAATAGGAAAAATTTCTGCAAATTTGTACCAAAATAAAAGAAATTTCTGCCTTTTTGCCCCAAAATAAGAGAAATTTCTGCCTTTTTTCCCTGAAATAAGTGAAATTTCTGCAATTTTGCCCCAAAATAAGTAAAATTTCTGCAATTTTGCCACAAAGTAAAGGAAATTTCTGGAATTTTGCCCCAAATAAGGGGAATTTCTGACTTTATGCACCCGAAAAATGGAGATTTTCTTTCTTTTTGCCACAAAATAAGGAGAATTTCAGCCTTTTTGCCGGAAAATCATGAGAATTTCTGCAATTTTTTTTCAGAATACGGAAAATTTCTGCCTTTTAGCTCTAAAATAAAGGGAATTTCTGCATTTTTCCCTAATATTAAGGGAATTTCTATATTTTACCTCTAAATAAGGAGAATTTCTGCATTTTACTTCAAAATAAGAACCATTTCTGCCTTTTACACCAAAATATGGGGAATTTCTGAGTTTTTCTTCCAAAATAAAAAAAAAATTTTCATTTTTGTACCATAATAAAAGAAATTTCTCCTTTTTGACCCAAAATAAGGGGAATTTCGACTTTTTACCCTGAAATAAATGAAATTTCTGAAATTTTGCCTGAAAATAAGGGAAATTTGTGGCTTTTTGCCTCAAAATCAGGGGAATTTCTGCCTTTTGCCCTAAAATATGGGGAATTTCTGCAATTTTACCCCAAAATAAGGTGAATTTCTGCCTTTTGCCCCAAAATAATAGAAATTTCTGCCTTTTTGCCCCAAAATAAGAAAAATTTTTGCCTTGTTCCCTGAAATAAGTGAAATTTCTGCAATTTTACCCCAGAATAAGGAAAATTTCTGCAATTTTGCCCCAAAGTAAAGGAAATTTCTGCAATTTTGCCCCAAATAAGGGGAATGTCTGAATTTTTGCAACCGAAAAAAGGAGATTTTCTGACTTTTTGCCCCAAAATAAGGAGAATTTCAGCCTTTTTGCCCGAAAATAATGAGAATTTCTGCAATTTTTCTTCAAAATACGAAAAATTTCTGCCTTTTAGCTCCAAAATAAAGTGAATTTCTGCATTTTTTCCCAATATTAGGGGAATTTCTGCATTTTACCACTAAATAAAGGGAATTTCTGCATTTTACCTCAAAATAAGAAGAATTTGTGCCTTTTACCCCAAAATAAAGTGAATTTCTGCCTTTTTGCCACAAAATAATGGGAATTTCTGCCTTTTTGCGCCAAAATCAGAAAAAATTTTGCTTTTTTTTCTGAAATAAGTGAAATTTCTGCAATTTTGCCCTAAAATAAGGGAAATTTTTGCAATTTTTCCCCAAAATAAGGGGAATTTTGTTTTTTGCCCCCAAATAAAGCAAATTTCTGCAATTTTGCCCCAAAATAAGGGGAATTTCTGTTTTTTGCCCACGAATAAGGGAAATTTTTGCAAATTTTGCCCTAAAATAAGGGGAATTTCTGCCTTTTGCCTCAAAATAAGGGGAAATTCTGCGTTTTTGCCACAAAATAAAGAAAATTACTGCCTGTTTTACCCCAAATTTAGGTGAATATCTGCAATTTTGCTCCAAAATACGAGGATTTTCTGCCTTTTTCGCCGAAAATAAGGGGAATTTCTGCCATTTTGCCGCGAAATAAGTGAAATTTCTGCAGTTTTACCCTAAATAAGCGAATTTCTGCCTTTTTGCCCCAAAATTAGGAAAATTTCTGCAATTTTGCTTCAAAATACGGGGAATTTCTGCCTTTTTGCCCGAAAATAAAGGGAATGTACACCTTTTTGCCTTAAAAAAGAGAAATTTCTTCAATTTGCCCGAAAATAAGGGGATTTTCCGCCTTTTTGACTCAAAATAAGTGCAATTTCTGCCTTTTCCCCAAAAATAAAAGGAATTTCTGTCTTTTTGCCCACATATAAGGGGAATTTCTGCCTTTTTGCCCCAAAATAAGGGAAATTTCAGCCTTTTTTCTCAAAATAAGAAGAATTTCTGCCTTTTTGCCCCAAAATAAGAAAAATTTCTGCAATTTTGTACCAAAATAAAAGAAATTTCTGCCTTTTTGCCTCAAAATAAGAGAAATTTCTGACTTTTTTCCCTGAAATAAGTGAAATTTCTGCAATTTTACCCCAAAATAAGGGAAATTTCTGCAATTTTGCCTCAAAGTAAAGGAAATTTCTGCAATTTTGCCCCAAATAAGGGGAATTTCTGAATTTTTGCAACCGAAAAAAGGAGATTTTCTGACTTTTTGCCCCAAAATAAGGAGAATTTCAGCCTTTTTGCCCGAAAATAATGAGAATTTCTGCAATTTTTCTTCAAAATACGAAAAATTTTTGCCTTTTAGCTCCAAAATAAAGTGAATTTCTGCATTTTTTTCCAATATTAGGGGAATTTTTGCATTTTACCTCTAAATAAGGGGAATTTCTGCATTTTACCTCAAAATAAGAAGAATTTGTGCCTTTTACCCCAAAATAAGGTGAATTTCTGCCTTTTTGCCACAAAATAATGGGAATTTCTGCCTTTTTACCCCAAAATAAGAAAAAATTTTGCTTTTTTTTCTGAAATAAGTGAAATTTCTGCAATTTTGCCCTAAAATAAGGGAAATTTCTGCAATTTGTCCCCATAATAAAGCAAATTTCTGCAATTTTGCCCAAAATAAGGGGAATTTCTGTTTTTTGCACCCAAATAAAGCAAATTTCTGCCATTTTGCCCCAAAATAAGGGGAATTTCTGTTTTTTGCCCCCGAATAAGGAAATTTTTTGCAAATTTTGCCCTAAAATAAGGGGAATTTCTGCCATTTGCCCCAAAATAAGGGGAAATTCTGCCTTTTTGCCACAAAATAAAGAAAATTACTGCATGTTTTACCCCAAAATTAGGTGAATATCTGCAATTTTGCTCAAAAATACGAGGATTTTCTGCATTTTTCGCCAAAAGTAAGGGGAGTTTCTGCCATTTTGTCGCGAAATAAGTGAAATTTCTGCAGTTTTACCCTAAATTAAGGGAAATTTCTGCCTTTTTGCACCAAAATTAGAAAAATTTCTGCAATTTTGCTTCAAAATACGAGGAATTTCTGCCTTTTTGCCCGAAAATAAAGGGAATGTACACCTTTTTGCTATAAAAAAGGGAAATTTCTTCACTTTTGCCCCAAAATAAGGGGATTTTCCGCCTTTTTGACTCAAAATAAGTGCAATTTCTGCCTTTTCCCCAAAAATAAACGGAATTTCTGTCTTTTTGCCCCAAAATAAGGGGAATTTTTGACTTTTTGCCCTGAAATAAGTGAAATTTCTAAAATTTTTCCCCAAAATAAGGGAAATGTCTGCTTTTTGCCCCAAAATAAGGGGAATTTCTGCCTTTTAGCCCCAAAATAAAGGGAATTTCTGCATTTTACCCCAAAATAAGAATAATTTCTGCATTTTGCTCCAAAATATTGGGAATTTCTGCGTTTTTGTTCCAAAATAAGAAAAATTTCTTCAATTTTGTACCATAAGAAAAGAAATTTCTGATTTTTGCCCCAAAATAAGGGGAATTTCTGACTTTTTGCCCTGAAATAAGTGAAATTTCTAAAATTTTTCCCCAAAATAAGGAAAATGTCTGCTTTTTGCCCCAAAATAATAGGAATTTCTGCCTTTTGCCCCCAAACAAGGGGAATTTCAGCCTTTTTACCTCAAAATAAGGGGAATTTCTGCCTTTTTGCCCCAAAATAGGAAAAATTTCTGCAAATTTGTAACAAAATAAAAGAAATTTCTGCCTTATTGCCCCAAAATAAGAGAAATTTCTGCCTTTTTTCCCTGAAATAAGTGAAATTTCTGCAATTTTGCCCCAAAATAAGTGAAATTTCTGCAATTTTGCCACAAAGTAAAGAAAATTTCTGGAATTTTGCCCCAAATAAAGGGAATTTCTGACTTTTTGCACCAGAAAAATGGAGATTTTCTTTCTTTTTGCCCCAAAATAAGTTGAATTTCAGCCTTTTTGCCGGAAAATAATGAGAATTTCTGCAATTTTTTTTCAAAATACGGAAAATTTCTGCCTTTTAGCTCTAAAATAAAGGGAATTTCTGCATTTTTCCCCAATATTAAGGGAATTTCTATATTTTACCTCTAAATAAGGGGAATTTCGGCATTTTAACTCAAAATAAGAACCATTTCTGCCTTTTACCCCAAAATATGGGGAATTTCTGCCTTTTTCTTCCAAAATAAAAAAATATTTCTTCAATTTTGTACCATAATAAAAGAAATTTCTCATTTTTGCCCCAAAATAAGGAGAATTTCTGACTTTTTACCCTGAAATAAATGAAATTTCTGAAATTTTGCCCGAAAATAAAAGAAATTTGTAAATTTTTGCCCCAAAATAAGGGGAATTTCTGCCTTTTGCCCCAAAATATGGGGAATTTCAGCATTTTACCTCAAAATAAGGGGAATTTCTGCCTTTTTGCCCTGAAATATGTGAAATTTCTTAAATTTTACCCCAAGATAAGGTGAATTTCTGCCTTTTGCCCCAAAATAATAGGAATTTCTGCTTTTTGTCCCAAAATATAAACATTTTTTCCTTTTTTTTTCTGAAATAAGTGAAATTTCTGCAATTTTGGCCTAAAATAAGGGAAATTTCTGAAATTTTTCCCCATAATAAAGCTAATTTCCGCAATTTTGCCCCAAAATAAGGGGAATTTCTGGTCTTTGCCCACAAATAAGGGAAATTTCTGAAATTTTGCCCTAAAATAAGGGGAATTTCTTCCATTTGACCCAAAATACGTGAAATTTCTGCCTTTTTGCCACAAAATATAGAAAAGTACTGCATGTGTTACCCCAAAATTAGGTGAATATCTGCAATTTTGCTGCAAAATACGAGGATTTTCTGCGTTTTTTGCTGAAAATAAGGGGAATTTCTGCCATCTTGCCGTGAAATAAGTGAAATTTCTGCAGTTTTACCCCAAAATAAGAAAAATTTCTGCCTTTTTGCCCCAAAATTAGGGGAATTTCTGCAATTTTGCTCCAAAATATGAGGAATTTCAGCCTTTTTGCCCGAAAATAAAGGGAATGTATACCTTTTTGCCATAAAAAGGGAATTTTCTTCACTTTTGCCCCAAAATAAGGGCATTTTCCGCCTTTTATCTCAAAATAAGTGCAATTTCTGCCTTTTCCTCAAAAATAAAAGGAATTTCTGTCTTTTTGCACAAAAATAAGGGGAATTTCTTCCTTTTTGCCCCAAAATAAGGGGAATTTCAGTCTTTTTTCTCAAAATAAGGCGAATTTCTGCCTTTTGCCCCAAAATATGGGGAATTTCTGCCTTTTTGCCCCAAAATAAGAAAAATTTCTGCAATTTTGTACCAAAATAAAAGAAATTTCTGCCTTTTTGCCACAAAATAAGGGAAATTTCTGCCTTTTTTCCCTGAAATAAATGAAATTTCTGCAATTTTGCCCCAAAATAAGTGAAATTTCTGCAATTTTGCCACAAAGTATAGGAAATTTCTGCAATTTTGCCCCAAATAAAGGGAATTTCTGACTTTTTGCACCCGAAAAATGGAGATTTTCTTTCTTTTTGCTCCAAAATAAGGATAATTTCAGCCTTTTGCCGGAAAATCATGAGAATTTCTGCAATTTTTTTTTTCAAAATAAGGAAAATTTCTGCCTTTCAGCTCTAAAATAAAGGGAACTTCTGCATTTTTCCCCAATATTAAGGGAATTTCTACATTTTACCTCTAAATAAGGGGAATTTCTGCACTTTACCTCAAAATACGAACCATTTCTGCCTTTTAACCAAAAATATGGGGAATTTCTGCCTTTTTCTTCCAAAATAAAAAAAAATTTCTTCAATTTTGTACCATAATAAAAAAAATTTCTCCTTTTTGCCCCAAAATAAGGGGAATTTCTGACTTTTTACCCTGAAATAAATGAAATTTCTGAAATTTTGCCCGAAAATAAGGAAAATTTGTGCCTTTTTGCCCCAAAATAAGGGGAATTTCTGCCTTTTGCCCCAAAATATGGGGAATTTCAGCATTTTACCTCAAAATAAGGGGAATTTCTGCCTTTCTGCCCTGAAATATGTGAAATTTCTGCAATTTTACCCCAAAATAAGGTGAATTTCTGCCTTTTGCCCCAAAATAATAGGAATTTCTGCCTTTTTGCTCCAAAATAAGAAAAATTTTTGTTTTTTTTTTTCTGAAACAAGTGAAATTTCTGCAATTTTGGCCTAAAATAAAAAAAATTTCTGCAATTTTTCCCAATAATAAAGCAAATTTTTGCAATTTTGCCCCAAAATAAGGGGAATTTCTGGTCTTTGCCCACAAATAAGAGAAATTTCTGCAATTTTGCCCTAAAATAAGGGGAATTCCTGCCATTTGACAAAATATAAGGGCAATTTCTGCCTTTTTGCAACAAAATATAGAAAATTACTGCATGTCTTACCCCAAAATTAGGTGAATTTCTGCAATTTTGCTCCAAAATACGAGGATTTTCTGCTTTTTTCGCTGAAAATAAGGGGAATTTCTGCCATCTTGCCGCGAAATAAGTGAAATTTCTGCAGTTTTACACTAAAATAAGGAGAATTTCTGCATTTTTGCCCCAAAATTAGGGGAATTTCTGCAATTTTGCTCCAAAATATGGGGAATTTCTGCCTTTTTGCCCGAAAATAAAGGGAATGTATACTTTTTGCCATAAAAAAGGGAAGTTTCTTCACTTTTGCCCCAAAATAGGGTGATTTTCCGCCTTTTTGACTCAAAATGAGTGCAATTTCTGCCTTTTCCCCAAAAATAAACAGAATTTCTGTCTTTTTGCCGCAAAATAAGGGGAATTTCTGACTTTATTCCCTGAAATAAGTGAAATTTCTAAAATTTTTCCCCAAAATAAGAGAAATGTCTGCTTTTTGCCCCAAAATATGAAGAATTTATGCCTTTTTGCCCCAAAATAAGGGGAATTTCTGCCTTTTTGCCCCAAAATTAGGGGAATTTCTGCAATTTTGCTCCAAAATACGGGAAATTTCTGTCTTTTTGCCCGAAAATAAAGGGAATGTATACTTTTTGCCATAAAAAAGGAAAATTTCTTCACTTTTGCCCCAAAATAAGGTGATTTTCCACCTTTTTGACTCAAAATAAGTGCAATTTTCTCCTTTTCCCCGAAAATAAACGGAATTTCTGTCTTTTTGCCGCAAAATAAGGGGAATTTCTGACTTTATTCCCTGAAATAAGTGAAATTTCTTAAATTTTTCCCCAAAATAAGAGAAATGTCTGCTTTTTGCCCCAAAATATGGGGAATTTATGACGTTTTGCCCCAAAATAAGGGGAATTTCTGCCTTTTTGCCCCAAAATTAGGGGAATTTCTGCAATTTTGCTCCAAAATACGGGAAATTTCTGCCTTTTTGCCCGAAAATAAAGGGAATGTATACTTTTTGCCATAAAAAAGGGAAATTTCTTCACTTTTGCCCCAAAATAAGGTGATTTTCTGCCTTTTTGACTCAAAATAAGTGCAATTTTCGCCTTTTCCCCAAAAATAAACGGAATTTCTGTCTTTTTGCCGCAAAATAAGGGGAATTTCTGACTTTATTCCCTGAAATAAGTGAAATTTCTAAAATTTTTCCCCAAAATAAGAGAAATGTCTGCTTTTTGCCCCAAAATATGGGGAATTTATGACTTTTTGCCCCAAAATAAGGGGAATTTCTGCTCTTTTGCCCCAAAATAAGAAAAATTTCTGCAATTTTGTACCAAAATAAAAGAAATCTCTGCCTTTTTGCCCCAAAATAAGAGAAATTTTTGCCTTTTTTTCCTGAAATAAGTGAAATTTCTGCAATTTTGCCCCAAAATAAAGAAAATTTCTGCAATTTTGCCCCAATATAAAGTAAATTTCTGCTTTTTTGCCCCAAAATAAGGAGAATTTCTGCCTTTTTGCCCGAAAATTATGAGAATTTCTGCAATTTTGCTTCAAAATACAGAGAATTTCTGCCTTTTAGCCCCAAAATAAAGGGAATTTCTGCATTTTACCTCAAAATAAGAATAATTTCCGCATTTTGCTCCAAAATATGGGGAATTTCTGCCTTTTTGTTCCAAAGTAAGGAAAATTTCTTCAATTTTGTACCATAATAATAGAAATTTCTGCTTTTTGCCCCAAAATAAGGGGAATTTCTGAATTTTGCCCTGAAATAAGTGAAATTTCTAAAATTTTTCCCCAAAATAAGGGAAATGTTTGCTTTTTGCCTCAAAATGAGGAGAATTTCTGCCTTTTTGCCCCCAAATAAAAGGAATTTCAGCCTTTTTACATCAAAATAAGGGGAATTTCTGCCTTTTTGCCCCAAAATAGAAAATTTTTCTGCAATTTTTTACCAAAATAAAAGAAATTTCTGCCTTTTTGCCCCAAAATAAGAGAAATTTCTGCCTTTTTTCCTGAAATAAGTGAAATTTCTGCAATTTTACCACAAAATAAGGGAAATTTCTGCAATTTTGACCCAAAGTAAAGGAAATTTCTGCAATTTTGCCTCAAAAAATGGGAATTTCTGAATTTTTGCACTACAAAAAAGGAGATTTTCTGTCTTTTTGCCCCAAAATAAGGAGAATTTCAACCTTTTAGCCCAAAAATTATGAGAATTTCTGCAATTTTTCTTCAAAATACGGAAAATTTCTGCCTTTTAGCCCCAAAATAAAGGGAATTTCTGCATTTTTCGCCAATATTAGGGGAATTTCTACATTTTACCTCTAAATAAGGGGAATTTCTGCATTTTACCTCAAAATAAAAATTTCTGCCTTTTACCCCAAAATATGGGGAATTTATGCCTTTTTGTTCCAAAATAAAGAAAATTTCTTCAATTTTGTACCATAATAAAAAAAATTTCTCCTTTTTGCCCCAAAATAAGGGGAATTTCTGACTTTTTATTCTGAAATAAATGAAATTTTTGCAATTTTGCCCAAAAATAAGGGAAATTTGTGGCTTTTTGCCCCAAAATAAGGGGAATTTCTGCCTTTTGCCCCAAAATATGGGGAATTTCAGCATTTTACCTCAAAATAAGGAAAATTTCTGCCTTTTTGCCCTGAAATATGTGAAATTTCTGCAATTTTACCTCAAAATAAGGTGAATTTCTGCCTTTTTGCCCCAAAATAATGGGAATTTCTGCCTTTTTGCCCCAAAATAAAAAAAAATTTTTGCTTTTTTTTTTTCAAATAAGTGAAATTTCTGCAATTTTGCCCCAAATAAAGGGAATTTCTGACTTTTTGCACCCGAAAAATGGAGATTTTCTTTCTTTTTGCCCAAAAATAAGGAGAATTTCAGCCTTTTTGCCCGAAAATCATGAGAATTTCTGCAATTTTTTTTCAAAATACGGAAAATTTCTGCCTTTTAGCTCTAAAATAAAGGGAATTTCTGCATTTTTCCTCAATATTAAGGGAATTTCTACATTTTACGTATAAATAAGTGGAATTTCTAGATTTTACCTCAAAATAAGAATCATTTCTGCCTTTTACCTCAAAATATGGGAAATTTCTGCCTTTTTATTCCAAAATAAAAAAAAAAATTTCTTCAATTTTGTACCATAATAAAAGAAATTTCTTCTTTTTGCCCCAAAATAAGGGTAATTTCTGACTTTTTACCTTGAAATAAATGAAATTTCTGAAATTTTGCCCAAAAATAAGGGAAATTTGTGGCTTTTTGCCCCAAAATAAGGGGAATTTCTGCCTTTTGCCCCAAAATATGGAGAATTTCAGCATTTTACCTCAAAATAAGGGGAATTTCTGCCTTTTTGCCCTGAAATATGTGAAATTTCTGAAATTTTACCCCAAAATAAGGTGAATTTCTGCCTTTTTGCCCCAAAATAATAGGAATTTCTGCCTTTTTTTTCCAAAATAAGAAAAATTTTTGCTTTTTTTTCTGAAATAAGTGAAATTTCTGCAATTTTGCCCTAAAATAAGGAAAATTTCTGCAATTTTTCTCCATAATAAAGCAAATTTCTGCAATTATGCCCCAAAATAAGGGGAATTTCTGGTTTTTGCCCACAAATAAGTAAAATTTCTGCAATATTGCCCTAAAATAAAGGGAATTCCTGCCATTTGCCCAAAATAAGGGGAATTTCTCCCTTTTTACCACAAAATATAGAAAATTACTGCATGTTTTACCCCAAAATTAGGTGAATTTCTGCAATTTTGCTCCAAAATACGAGGATTTTCTGCGTTTTTCGCCGAAAATAAGGGGAATTTCTGCCATCTTGCTGCGAAATAAGTGAAATTTTTGCAGTTTTACCCCAAAATAAGGGGAATTTCTGCTTTTTTGCCCCAAAATTAGGGGAGTTTCTGCAATTTTACCCCAAAATACGAGGAATTTCTGACTTTTTGCCCGAAAATAAAGGGAATGTATAACTTTTTGCCATAAAAAAGGAAAATTTCTTCACTTTTGCCCCAAAATAAGGTGATTTTCCGCCTTTTTGACTCAAAATAAGTGCAATTTCTGCCTTTTCCCCAAAAATAAACGGAATTTCTGTCTTTTTGCCGCAAAATAAGGGGAATTTCTGACTTTATGCCCTGAAATAAGTGAAATTTCTTAAATTTTTCCCCAAAATAGGAGAAATGTCTGCTTTTTGCCCCAAAATATGGGGAATTTATGCCTTTTTGCCCCAAAATAAGGGGAATTTCTGCTTTTTTGCCCCAAAATAAGAAAAATTTCTGCAATTTGTACCAAAAAAAAGAAATTTCTGCCTTTTTGCCCAAAAATAAGAGAAATTTTTGCCTTTTTTTCTGAAATAAGTGAAATTTCTGCAATTTTGCCCCAAAATAAAGAAAATTTCTGCAATTTTGCCCCAATGTAAAAGAAATTTCTGCAATTTTGCCCCAAAATAAGGGGATTTTCTGAATTTTTGCTCCTGAAAAAAGGGGATATTCTGTCTTTTTGCCCCAAATAAGTAGAATTTCTGCGTTTTTGCCCGAAAATTATGAGAATTTCTGCAATTTTGCTTCAAAATACGGGAAATTTCTGCTTTTTAGCCCCAAAATAAAGGGAATTTCTGCATTTTACCTCAAAATACAAATTATTTCTGCATTTTGCTCCAAAATATGGGGAATTTCTGCCTTTTTGTTCCAAAATAAGAAAAATTTCTTCAATTTTGTACCATAATAAAAGAAATTTCTGGTTTTTGCCCCAAAATAAGGGAAATTTCTGACTTTTTGCCCTGAAACAAGTGAAATTTCAAAAATATTTCCCCAAAATAAGGGAAATGTCTGCTTTTTGCCCCAAATAAGAGGAATTTCTGCCTTTTTGCCCCCAAATAAGGGGAATTTCAGCCTTTTTACCACAAAATAAGGGGAATTTCTGCCTTTTTGGCCCAAAATAGGAAAAATTTCTGCAAATTTGTACCAAAATAAAAGAAATTTCTGCCTTTTTGCCCCAAAATAAGAAAAATTTCTGCCTTTTTCCCTGAAATAACTGAAATTTCTGCAATTTTGCCTCAAAATAAGTGAAATTTTTGCAATTTTGCCACAAAGTAAAGGAAATTTCTGCAATTTTGCCCCAAATAAAGGGAATTTCTGACTTTTTGCACCCGAAAACAGGAGATTTTCTTTCTTTTTGCCCTAAAATAAGGAGAATTTCAGCATTTTTGCCCGAAAATTATGAGAATTTCTGCAATTTTTTTTCAAAATACAGAAAATTTCTGCCTTTTAGCTCTAAAATAAAGGGAATTTCTGCATTTTTCCCCAATATTAAGGGAATTTCTACATTTTACCTCTAAATAAGGGGAATTTCTGCATTTTACCTCAAAATAAGAACCATTTCTGCCTTTTACCCCAAATTATGGGGAATTTCTGCCTTTTTATTCCAAAATAAAAAAAAAAATTCTTCAATTTTGTACCATAATAAAAGAAATTTCACCTTTTTGCCCCAAAATAAAGGGAATTTCTGACTTTTTACCCTGAAATAAATGAAATTTCTGAAATTATGCCCGAAAATAAGGGAAATTTGTGGCTTTTGCCCCAAAATAAGAGGAATTTCTGCCTTTTGCCCCAAAATATGGGGAATATCAGCATTTTACCTCAAAATAAGGGGAATTTCTGCCTTTTTGCCCTGAAATATGTGAAATTTCTGCATTTTTACCATAAATAAGGTGAATTTCTGCCTTTTGCCCCAAAATAATAGGAATTTCTGCCTTTTTGCCCCAAAATAAGAAAAAATTTTGCTTTTTTTATTCTGAAATAAGTGAAATTTCTGCAATTTTGGCCTAAAATATGGGAAATTTCTGCCATTTTTCCCCATAATAAAGCAAATTTCTGCAATTTTGCCCCAAAATAAGGGGAATTTCTGGTTTTTGCCCACAAATAAGGGAAATTACTGCAATTTTGCCCTAAAATAATGGGAATTTCTGCCATTTGACCCAAAATAAGTGGAATTTCTGCTTTTATGCCACAAAATATAGAAAATTACTGCATGTTTTACCCCAAAATTAGGTGAATTTCTGCAATTTTGCTACAAAATACAAGGATTTTCTGCGTTTTTTGCCGAAAATAAGAGGAATTTTTCCATCTTGCCGCGAAATAAGTGAAATTTCTGCAGTTTTACCCCAAAATAAGGTGAATTTCGGCATTTTTGCCCCAAAATTAGGGAAATTTCTGCAATTTTGCTCCAAAATAAAGGGAATTTCTGCCTTTTTGCCCGAAAATAAAGGGAATGTATACCTTTTTGCCATAAAAAAGGGAAATTTCTTCACTCTTGCCCCAAAATAAGGTGATTTTCCGCCGTTTTGACTCAAAATAAGTGTAATTTCTGCCTTTTCCCCAAAAATAAACGGAATTTCTGTCTTTTTGCCGCAAAATAAGGGGAATTTCTGACTTTATGCCCTGAAATAAGTGAAATTTCTAAAATTTTTCCCCAAAATAAGAGAAATGTCTGCTTTTTGCTCCTAAATATGGGGAATTTATGCCTTTTTGCCCCAAAATAAGGGGAATTTCTGCTTTTTTGCCCCAAAATAAGAAAAATTTCTGCAATTTTGTACCAAAATAAAAAAAATTTCTGCCTTTTTGCCCAAAAATAAGAGAAATTTTTGCCTTTTTTTCCTGAAATAAGTGAAATTTTTGCAATTTTGCCCCAAAATATAGAAAATTTCTGCAATTTTGCACCAATGTAAAGGAAATTTCTGCAATTTTGCACCAAAAAAAGGGGATTTTCTGACTTTTTGCTCCTGAAAAAAAGGGATATTCTGTCTTTTTGCCCCAAAATAAGGAGAATTTCTGCCTTTTTGCCAGAAAATTATGAGAATTTCTGCAATTTTGCTTCAAAATACGGGGAATTTCTGCCTTTTAGCCCCAAAATAAAGGGAATTTCTGCATATTACCTCAAAATAAGAATAATTTCTGCATTTTGCTCCAAAATATGGAGAATTTCTGCCTTTTTGTTCCAAAATAAGAAAAATTTCGTCAATTTTGTACCATAATAAAAGAAATTTCTGCTTTTTGCCCCAAAATAAGGGAAATTACTGACTTTTTGCCCTGAAATAAGTGAAATTTCTAAAATTTTTCACCAAAATAAAGGAAATGTTTTCTTTTTGCCTCAAAATAAGGAGAATTTCTGCCTTTTTGCCCCCAAATAAGGGGAATTTAAGCCTTTTTACCTCAAAATAAGGGGAATTTCTGCCTTTTTGCCCCAAAATAGAAAAAATTTCTGCAATTTTTTTACCAACATAAAAGAAATTTTTGCCTTTTGCCCCAAAATAAGAGAAATTTCTGCCTTTTTTCCCTGAAATAAGTGAAATTTCTGCAATTTTGCCACAAAATAAAAGAAATTTCTGCAATTTTGACCCAAAGTAAAGGAAATTTCTGCAATTTTGCCTCAAAAAAGAAGAATTTCTGAATTTTTGCACTCGAAAAATGGAGATTTTCTGTCTTTTTGCCCCAAAATAAGGAGAATTTTAGCGTTTTATCCCAAAAATAATGAGAATTTCTGCAATTTTTCTTCAAAATACGGAAAATTTCTGCCTTTTAGCCCCAAAATAAAGGGAATTTCTGCATTTTTCCCCAATATTAGGGGAATTTCTACATTTAACCTCTAAATAAGGGGAATTTCTGCATTTTACCTCAAAATAAGAAGAATTTCTGCCTTTTACCACAAAATATGGGGAATTTCTGCCTTTTTGTTCCAAAATAAAGAAAATTTCTTCAATTTTGTACCAGAATAAAAAAAATTTATTCTTTTTGCCCAAAAATAAGGGGAATTTCTGACTTTTTACCCTGAAATAAATGAAATTTTTGCAATTTTGCCCAAAAATAAGGAAAATTTTAGGCTTTTTGCCCCAAAATAAGGGGAATTTCTGCCTTTTGCCATAAATATGGGGAATTTCAGCATTTTACCTCAAAATAAGGGAATTTCTGCATTTTTGCCCTGAAATATGTAAAATTTCTTCAATTTTATTCCAAAATAAGGTGAATTTCTGCCTTTTTGCCCCAAAATAATGGGAATTTCTGCCTTTTTGCCAAAAATAAGAAAAATTTTTGCTTTTTTTTTCTGAAATAAGTGAAATTTCTGCAATTTTGCCCTAAAAAGGGAAATATCTGCAATTTTTCTCCATAATAAAGCAAATTTCTGCAATTATGCCCCAAAATAAGGGGAATTTCTGGTTTTTGCCCACAAATAAGGGAAATTTCTGCAATTTTGCCCTAAAATAAAGGGAATTCCTGCCATTTGCCCAAAATAATGGGAATTTCTGATTTTTGCCACAAAATATAGAAAATTACTGCATGTTTTACCCCAAAATTAGGTAAATTTCTGCAATTTTGCTCCAAAATACGAGGATTTTCTGCGTTTTTGGCTGAAAATAAGGGGAATTTCTGCCATCTTGCCGCGAAATAAGTGAAATTTTTGCAGTTTTACTCCAAAATAAGGGGAATTTCTGCTTTTTTGCCCCAAAATTAGGAGAATTTCTGCAATTTTGCTCCAAAATACGGGGAATTTCTGCCTTTTTGCCCGAAAATGAAGGGAATGTATACTTTTTTGCCATAAAAAAGGGAAATTTCTTCACTTTTGCCCCAAAATAATGTGATTTTCCGCCTTTTTGACTCAAAATAAGTGCAATTTCTGCCTTTTCCCCAAAAATAAACGGAATTTCTATCTTTTTTTGCAAAATAAGGGGAATTTCTGACTTTATGCCCTGAAATAAGTGAAATTTCTAAAATTTTATTCCAAAATAAGAGAAATGTCTGCTTTTGCCCCAAAATATGGGAAATTTATGGCTTTTTCCCACAAAATAAGGGGACTTTCTGCATTTTGCCCCAAAATAAAAGAAATTTCTGCCTTTTTTCCCTGAAATAATTGAAATTTCTGCAATTTTGCCCCAAAATAAGTGAAATTTCTGCAATTTTGCCACAAAGTAAAGGAAATTTCTGCAATTTTGCCCCAAAGAAAGGGAATTTCTGACTTTTTGCACCTGAAAAAAGGAGATTTTCTTTCTTTTTGCCCCAAAATAAGGAGAATTTCAGCATTTTTGCCCGAAAATCATGAGAATTTCTGCAATTTCTTTTCAAAATACGGAAAATTTCTGCCTTTTAGCTCTAAAATAAAGGGAATTTCTGCATTTTTTCCTAATATTAAGGGAATTTCTACATTTTACCTCTAAATAAGGGGAATTTCTGCATTTTACCTCAAAATAAGAACCATTTCTGCCTTTTACCCCAAAATATGGAGAATTTCTGCCTTTTTATTCCAAAATAAAAAAAAATTTCTTCAATTTTGTACCATAATAAAAGAAATTTCTCTTTTTTGCCCCAATATAAGGGGAATTTCTGACTTTTTACCCTGAAATAAATGAAATTTCTGAAATTTTGCCCGAAAATGAGGAAAATTTGTGGCTATTTGCCAAAAAATATGGGGAATTTCAGCTTTTTACCTCAAAATAAAGGGAATTTCTGCCTTTTAGCCCTGAAATATTTGAAATTTCTGCAATTTTACCCCAAAATAAGGTGAATTTCTGCCTTTTTCCCAAAAATAATAGGAATTTTTGCCTTTTTGCCCCAAAATAAGAAAAATTTTTGCTTTTTTTTCTGTAATAAGTGAAATTTCTGCAATTTTGGAATAAAAATAAGGGAAATTTCTGCAATTTTTCCCCATAATAAAGCAAATTTGTGCAATTTTGCCCCTAAAAAAAGGGGAATTTCTGGTTTTTGCCCACAAATAAGGGAAATTTCTGCACTTTTGCCCTAAAATAAGGGGAATTTCTGCCATTTGACCCAAAATAAGTGGAATTTCTGCCTTTTTGCCACAAAATGTAGAAAATTAATGCATGTTTAACCCCAAAATTAGGTGAATTTCTGCAATTTTGCTCCAAAATACGAGGATTTTCTGCGTTATTCGCCGAAAATAAGGGGAATTTCTGCCATCTTGCCGCGAAATAAGTGAAATTTCTACAGTTTTACCACAAAATAAGAGGAATTTCTGCCTTTTTGCCCCAAAATTAGGGGAATTTCTGCAATTTTACTCCAAAATACGGGGAATTTCTGCATTTTTGCCCGAAAATAAAGGGAATGTATACTTTTTGCCATAAAAAAGAGAAATTTCTTCACTTTTGCCCCAAAATAAGGTGATTTTCCGCCTTTTTGACTCAAAATAAGTGCAATTTCTGCCTTTTACCCAAAAATAAATGGAATTTCTGTCTTTTTGCCGCAAAATAAGGAAAATTTCTGACTTTATGCCCTGAAATAAGTGAAATTTATAAAATTTTTCCCCAAAATAAGAGAAATGTTTGCTTTTTGCCCCTAAATACGGGGAATTTCTGCCTTTTAGCTCGAAAATAAAGGGAATTTCTGCATTTACCTCAAAATAAGAATAATTTCTGCATTTTGCTCCAAAATATGGAGAATTTCTGCCTTTTTGTTCCAAAATAAGGAAAATTTCGTCAATTTTGTACCATAATAAAAGAAATTTCTGCTTTTTGCCCCAAAATAAGGGGAATTTCTGACTTTTTGCCCTGAAATAAGTGAAATTTCTAAAATTTTTCCCCAAAATAAGGGAAATGTTTTCTTTTTGCCTCAAAATTAGGAGAATTTCTGCCTTTTTGCCCCCAAATAAGGGGAATTTCAGCCTTTTTACCTCAAAATAAAAGGAATTTCTGCTTTTTTTGCCCCAAAATAGGAAAAATTTCTGCAATTTTGTACCAAAATAAAAGAAATTTTTGCCTTTTGCCCCAAAATAAAAGAAATTTCAGCCTTTTTCCCTGAAATAAGTGAAATTTCTGCATTTTTGCCCCAAAATAAGGGGAATTTCTGGTTTTTGCCAACTTATATGAGAAATTTCTGCAATTTTGCCCTAAAATAAGGAGAATTCCTGACATTTGACCCAAAATAAGTGGAATTTCTGCCTTTTTGCCACAAAATATAGAAAATTACTGCATGTTTTACCCCAAATTTAGGTGAATTTCTCCAATTTTGCTCCAAAATACGAGAATTTTCTGCGTTTTTCGCCGAAAATAAGGGGAATTTCTGCCATCTTGCCGCGAAATAAGTGAAATTTCTGCAGTTTTACCCCAAAATAAGGGGAATTTCTGCCTTTTTGCCCCAAAATTAGGGAAATTTCTGCAATTTTGCTCCAAAATACGAAGAATTTCTGCCTTTTTGCCCGAAAATAAAGGGAATGTATACTTTTTGCCATAAAAAAGGGAAATTTCTTCACTTTTGCCACAAAATAAGGTGATTTTCCACCTTTTTGACTCAAAATAAATGCAATTTCTGCCTTTTCCCCAAAAATAAACGGAATTTCTGTCTTTTTGCCGCAAAATAAGGAAAATTTCTGACTTTATGCCCTGAAATAAGTGAAATTTTTAAAATTTTTCCCCAAAATAAGAGAAATGTCTGCTTTTTGCCCCTAAATATGGGGAATTTCTGCCTTTTAGCCCAAAAATAAAGGGAATTTCTGCATTTTACCTCAAAATAAGAATAATTTCTGCATTTTGCTCCAAAATATGGAGAATTTCTGCCTTTTTGTTCCAAAATAAGGAAAATTTCGTCAATTTTGTACCATAATAAAAGAAATTTCTGCTTATAGCCCCAAAATAAGGGGAATTTCTGACTTTTTGCCCTAAAATAAGTGAAATTACTAAAATTTTTCCTCAAAATAAGTGAAATGTTTTCTTTTTGCCTCAAAATTAGGAGAATTTCTGCTTTTTGCCCCCAAATAAGGGGAATTTCAGACTTTTTACCTCAAAATAAGGGGAATTTCTGCTTTTTTGCCCCAAAATAGGAAAAATTTCTGCAATTTTGTACCAAAATAAAAGAAATTTTTGCTTTTGCCCCAAAATAGGAGAAATTTCTGCCTTTTTTCCCTGAAATAAGTGAAATTTCTGCATTTTTGCCCCAAAATAATAGAAATTTCTGCAATTTTGACCCAAAGTAAAGGAAATTTCTGCAATTTTGCCTCAAAAAAGAAGAATTTCTGAATTTTTGCACTCGAAAAAAGAGGATTTTCTGTGTTTTTGCCCCAAAATAAAGAGAATTTCAGCTTTTTAGCCCGAAAATTATTAGAATTTCTGCAATTTTTCTTCAAAATACGGAAAATTTCTGCCTTTTAGCCCCAAAATAAAGGGAATTTCTGCATTTTTCCCCAATATTAGGGGAATTTATACATTTTACCTCCAAATAAGGAGAATTTCTGCATTTTACCTCAAAATAAGAAGAATTTCTGCCTTTTACCACAAAATATGAGGAATTTCTGCCTTTTTGTTCCAAAATAAAGAAAATTTCTTCAATTCTGTACCATAATAAAAAAATTTATCCTTTTTGCCCCAAAATAAGGGGAATTTCTGACTTTTTACCCTGAAATAAATGAAATTTTTGCAATTTTGCCCAAAAATAAGGGAAATTTGTGGCTTTTTGCCCCAAAATAAGGGGAATTTCTGCCTTTGGCCATAAATATGAGGAATTTCAGCATTTTACGTCAAAATAAGGGGAATTTCTGCATTTTGCCCTGAAATATGTGAAAATTCTGCAATTTTATTCCAAAATAAGGTGAATTTCTGCCTTTTTGCCCCAAAATAATGGGAATTTTTGCCTTTTTGCCAAAAAATAAGAAAAATTTTTGCTTTTTTTTCTGAAATAAGTGAAATTTCTGTAATTTTGCCCTAAAAAAGGGAGATTTCTGCAATTTTTCTCCATAATAAAGCAAATTTCTGCAATTATGCCCCAAAATAAGGGGAATTTCTGGTTTTTGCCCACAAATAAGGGAAATTTCTGCAATTTTGCCCTAAAATAAGGGGAATTTCTGCCATTTGCCCAAAATAAGGGGAATTTCTGCTTTTTTGCCACAAAATATAGAAAATTGCTGCATGTTTTATCCCAAAATTAGGTGAATTTCTGCAATTTTGCTCCAAAATATGAGGATTTTCTGCGTTTTTCGCCGAAAATAAGGGGAATCTGCCATCTTGCCGCGAAATAAGTGAAATTTTTGCAGTTTTACCCCAAAATAAGTGGAATTTCTTGTTTTTTGCCCCAAAATTAGGGGAATTTCTGCAATTTTGCTCCAAAATACGGGGAATTTCTGCCTTTTTGCCCGAAAATAAAGGGAATGTATACCTTTTTGCCATAAAAAAGGGAAATTTCTTCACTTTTGCCCCAAAATAAGGTGATTTTCCGCCTTTTTGACTCAAAATAAGTGCAATTTCTGACTTTTCCCCCAAAATAAACGGAATTTCTATCTTTTTGTTGCAAAATAAGGGGAATTTCTGACTTTATGCCCTGAAATAAGTGAAATTTCTAGAATTTTTCCCCAAAATAAGAGAAATGTTTGCTTTTGCCCCAAAATATGGGGAATTTATGGCTTTTTGCCCCAAAATAAGGAGAATTTCTGCATTTTGCCCCAAAATAAGAGAAATTTCAGCCTTTTTTCCCTGAAATAAGTGTAATTTCTGCAATTTTGCCCCAAAATAAGTGAAATTTCTACAATTTTGCCACAAAGTAAAGGAAATTTCTGCAATTTTGCCCCAAATAAAGGGAATTTCTGACTTTTTGCAGCCGAAAAGAGGAGATTTTCTTTTTTTTGCCCCAAAATAAGAAGAATTTCAGCATTTTTGCCCGAAAATCATGAGAATTTCTGCAATTATTTTTCAAAATATGGAAAATTTCTGCCTTTTAGCTTTAAAATAAAGGGAATTTCTGTATTTTTCTCCAATATTAAGGGAATTTCTACATTTTACCTCTAAATAAGGGGAATTTCTGCATTTTACCTCAAAATAAGAACCATTTCTGCCTTTTACCCCAAAATATGGGGAATTTCTGCCTTTTTATTCCAAAATAAAAAAAAATTTTCTTTAATTTTGTACCATAATAAAAGAAATTTCTCCTTTTTGCCCCAAAATAAGGGGAATTTCTGACTTTTTACCCTGAAATAAATGAAATTTCTGAAATTATGCCCGAAAATAAGAGAAATTTGTGGCTTTTTGCCACAAAATAAGGGGAATTTCTGCCTTTTGCCCAAAAATAAGGGGAATTTCAGCATTTTACCTCAAAATAAGGGGAATTTCTGCCTTTTTGCCCTGAAATATGTGAAATTTCTGCAATTTTACCCCAAAATAAGGTGAATTTCTGCCTTTTGCCCCAAAATAATAGGAATTTCTGCCTTTTTGCCCCAAAATAAGAAAAATTTTTGCTCTTTTTTAAAAATAAGTGAAATTTCTGCAATTTTGGCCTAAAATAAGGGAAATTTCTGCAATTATTCCCCATAATAAAGCAAATTTCTGCAATTTTGCCCCAAAATAAGGGGAATTTCTGTTTTTTGCCAACAAATATGAGACATTTCTGCAATTTTGCCCTAAAATAAGGGGAATTCCTGCCATTTGACCCAAAATAAGTGGAATTTCTGCCTTTTTGCCACAAAATATAGAAAATTACTGCATGTTTTACCCCAAAATTAGGTGAATTTCTTCAATTTTGCTCCAAAATACGAGGATTTTCTGCGTTTTTCGCCGAAAATAAGGGGAATTTCTGCCATCTTGCCGCGAAATAAGTGAAATTTCTGAAGTTTTACCCCAAAATAAGGAGAATTTCTGCCTTTTTGCCCCAAAATTAGGGGAATTTCTGCAATTTTGCTCCATAATACGGGGAATTTCTGCCTTTTTGCCCGAAAATAAAGGCAATGTACACTTTTTGCCATAAAAAAAAGAAATTTCTTCACTTTTGCCCCAAAATAAGGTGATTTTCCGCCTTTTTTACTCAAAATAAGTGCAATTTCTGCCTTTTCCCCAAATATAAACGGAATTTCTGTCTTTTTGCCGCAAAATAAGGAAAATTTCTGACTTTATGCCCTGAAATAAGTGAAATTTCTAAAATTTTTCTCCAAAATAAGAGATATGTCTGCTTTTTGCCCCTAAATACGGGGAATTTCTGCCTTTTAGCCCCAAAATAAAGGGAATTTCATCATTTTACCTCAAAATAAGAATAATTTCTGCATTTTGCTCCAAAATATGGAGAATTTCTGCTTTTTTGTTCCAAAATAAGAAAAATTTCGTCAATTTTGTACCATAATAAAAGAAATTTCTGCTTTTTGCCCCAAAATAAGGGGAATTTCTGACTTTTTGCGCTGAAATAAGTGAAATTTCTAAAATTTTTCCCCAAAATAAGGGAAATGTTTTCTTTTTGCCTCAAAATAAGGAGAATTTCTGCCTTTTTGCCCCCAAACAAGGGGAATTTCAGCCTTTTTACCTCAAAATAAGGGGAATTTCTGCCTTTTTGCCCCAAAATAGGAAAAATTTCTGCAATTTTGTACCAAAATAAAAGAAATTTTTGCCTTTTGGCCCAAAATAAAAGAAATTTCTGCCTTTTTTCCCTTAAATAAGTGAAATTTCTGCAATTTTGCCCCAAAATAAGGGAAATTTCTGCAATTTTGACCCAAAGTAAAGGAAATTTCTCCAATTTTGCCTCAAAAAAGGGGAATTTCTGAATTTTTGCACTAGAAAAAAGGAGATTTTCTGTCTTTTTGCCTCAAAATAAGGAGAATTTCAGCCTTTTAGCCCGAAAATTATGAGAATTTCTGCAATTTTCTTCAAAATACGGAAAATTTCTGCCTTTTAGCCCCAAAATAAAGGGAATTTCTGCATCTTTCCCCAATATTAGGGGAATTTCTACATTTTACCTCTAAATAAGGGGAATTTCTGCATTTTACCTCAAAATAAGAAGAATTTCTGCCTTTTACCACAAAATATAAGGAATTTCTGCCTTTTTGTTTCAAAATAAAGAAAATTTCTTCAATTTTGTACCATAATAAAAAAAATTTATCCTTTTTGCCTTAAAATAAGGGGAATTTCTGACTTTTTACCCTGAAATAAATGAAATTTTTGCAATTTTGCCCAAAAATAAGGGAAATTTGTGGCTTTTTGCCCTAAAATAAGGGGAATTTCTGCCTTTTGCCATAAATATGGGGAATTTCAGCATTTTACCTCAAAATAAGGGGAATTTCTGCCTTTTTGCCCTAAAATATGTGAAATTTCTGCAATTTCATTCCAAAATAAGGTGAATTTCTGCCTTTTTGCCCCAAAATAATGGGAATTTCTGCCTTGTTGCCAAAAAATAAGAAAAATTTTTGCTTTTTTATTCTGAAATAAGTGAAATTTTTTCAATTTTGCCCTAAAAAAGGAAAATTTCTGCAATTTTTCTCCATAATAAAGCAAATTTCTGCAATTATGCCCGAAAATAAAGGGGAATTTCTGGTTTTTTCCCACAAATAAGGGAAATTTCTGCAATTTTGACCTAAAATAAGGGGAATTTCTGCCATTTGCCCAAAATAAGGGGAATTTCTGCTTTTTTGCCAGAAAATATAGAAAATTACTGCATGTTTTACTCCAAAATTAGGTGAATTTCTGCAATTTTGCTCCAAAATACGAGGATTTTCTGCGTTTTTCGCCGAAAATAAGAGGAATTTATGCCATCTTGCCGCGAAATAAGTGAAATTTTTGCAGTTTTACCCCAAAATAAGGGGAATTTCTGCTTTTTTGCCCAAAAATTAGGGGAATTTCTGCAATTTTGCTCCAAAATACAAGGAATTTCTGCCTTTTTGCCCGAAAATAAAGGGAATGTATACCTTTTTGCAATATAAAATGGAAATTTCTTCACTTTTGCCCCAAAATAAGGTGATTTTCCGCCTTTTTGACTCAAAATAAGTGCAATTTCTGCCTTTTCCCCAAAAATAATCGGAATTTCTGTCTTTTTGCCGCAAAATAAGGAGAATTTCTGACTTTATGCCCTGAAATAAGTGAAATTTCTAAAATTTTTCCCCAAAATAAGAGAAATGTCTGCTTTTGCCCCAAAATATGGGGAATTTATGGCTTTTTGCCCCAAAATAAGGGGAATTTCTCCTTTTTTGCCCCAAAATAAGAAAAATTTCTGCAATTTTGTACCAAAATAAAAGAAATTTTTGCCATTTTACCCCAAAATACGAGAAATTTTTGCCTTTTTTTATGAAATAAGTGAAATTTTTGCAATTTTGCCCCAAAATAAAAAAATTTCGGCAATTTTGCCCCAATGTAAAGGAAATTTCTGCAATTTTGCCCCAAAATAAAGGGATTTTCTGACTTTTTTCTCCTGAAAAAAGGGGATATTCTGTCCTTTTGCCCCAAAATAAGGAGAATATCTGCCTTTTTGCCTGAAAATTATGAGAATTTCTGCAATTTTGCTTCAAAATACGGAGAATATCTGCCTTTTAGCCCCAAAATAAAGGGAATTTCTGCATGTTACCTCAAAATAAGAAGAATTTCTGCCTTTTACCCCAAAATATAAGGAATTTCTGCCTTTTTGTTCCAAAATAAGAAAAATTTCGTCAATTTTGTACTATAATAAAAGAAATTTCTGCTTTTTGCCCCAAAATAAGGGGAATTTATGACTTTTTGCCCTGAAATAAGTGAAATTTCTAAAATTTTTCCCCAAAATAAGGGAAATGTTTGCTTTATGCCTCAAAATAAGGAGAATTTCTGCCTTTTTGCCACCAAATAAGGGGAATTTCAGCCTTTTTACCTCAAAATAAGGGGAATTTCTGCCTTTTTGCCCCAAAATAAGAAAAATTTCTGCAATTTTGTACCAAAATAAAGAAAATTTCTGCCTTTTTGCCCCAAAATAAGAGAAATTTCTGCCTTTTTTCCCTGAAATAAGTGAAATTTCTGCAATTTTGCCCCAAAATTAGGGAAATTTCTGCAATTTTTACCCAAAGTAGAGGAAATTTCTGCAATTTTGCCCCAAATAAGAAGAATTTTTGAATTTTTGCACTCGAAAAAAGGAGATTTTCTGTTTTGTTGCCCCAAAATAAAGAGAATTTTAGGCTTTTAGCCCGAAAATTATGAGAATTTCTGCAATTTTGCTTCAAAATATGGGGAATTTCTGCCTTTTAGCCCCAAAATAAAGGGAATTTCTGCATTTTTCCCCAATATTAGGGGAATTTCTACATTTTACCTCTAAATAAGGGGAATTTCTGCATTTTCCCTCAAAATAAGAAGAATTTCTGCCTTTTATTCCAAAATATGGGGAATTTCTGCTTTTTTGTTCCATAATAAAGAAAATTTCTTCAATTTTGTATCATAATAAAAAAAATTCCTTTTTTTTGCCCCAAAATAAGGGGAATTTCTGACTTTTTACCTTGAAATAAATGAAATTTTTGCAATTTTGCCCGAAAATAAGGAAAATTTGTGCCTTTTTGCCCCAAAATAAGGGGAATTTCTGCCTTTTGCCCCAAAATTGGGGAATTTCAGCATTTTACCTCAAAATAAGCAGAATTTCTGCATTTTTGCCCTGAAATATGTGAAATTTCTGCGATTTTACCCCAAAATAAGGTGAATTTCTGCCTTTTTGCCCCAAAATAATGAGAATTTCTGCCTTTTTGCCCTAAAATAATAAAAATTTTTGCTTTTTTTTCTGAAATAAGTGAAATTTCTGCAATTTTGCCCTAAAATAAGGGAAATTTCTGCAATTTTTCCCCATAATAAAGCAAATTTCTGCAATTATGCCGCAAAATAAGGGGAATTTCTGTTTTTTGCTCCCAAATAAGGGAAATTTCTGCAATTTTGCCCTAAAATAAGGGGAATTTCTGCCATTTGCCCCAAAATAAGAAAAATTTCTGCCTTTTTGCCACAAAATAAAGAAAACTACTGCATGTTTTACCCAAAATTAGGTGAATTTCTGCAATTTTGCTCCAAAATACAAGGATTTTCTTCCTTTTTCGCCGAAAATAAGAAGAATTTCTGCCATTTTGCCGCGAAATAAGTGAAATTTCTGCAGTTTTACCCCAAAATAAGGGGAATTTCTGCCTTTTTGCCCCAAAATTCGGAGAATTTATGCAATTTTGCTCCAAAATATGGGGAATTTCTGCCTTTTTGCTTGAAAATAAAGGGAATGTATAACTTTTTCTAATAAAAAAGGGAAATTTTTCACTTTTGCCCCAAAATAAAAGGATTTTCTGCATTTTTGACTCAAAATAAGTGCAATTTCCGTCTTTTTGCCCCAAAATAAGAAAAATTTCTGCAATTTTGTACCAAAATAAAAAAAATTCTGCCTTTTTGCCCCAAAATAAGAGAAATTTTTGCCTTTTTTCCCTGAAATAAGTGAAATTTCTGCAATTTTGCCCCAAAATAAGGAAAATTTCTGCAATTTTGCCCCAATGTAAAGGAAATTTCTGCAATTTTGCCCCAAAATAAGGGTATTTTCTGACTTTTTCCTCCCGAATAAAGGGGATTTTCTGCCTTTTGGCCACAAAATAAGGAGAATTTCTGCCTTTTTGCCCGAAAATTATGAGAATTTCTGCAATTTTGCTTCAAAATACGGGGAATTTCTGCCTTTTAGCCCTAAAATAAAGGGAATTTCTGCATTTTACCTCAAAATAAGAATAATTTCTGCATTTTGCCCCAATATATGGAAAATTTCTGCCTTTATGTTCCAAAATAAGAAAAATTTTTTTAATTTTGTACCATAATAAAAGAAATTTCTGTTTTTTGCCCCAAAATAAGGGGAATTTCTGACTTTTTGCCGTAAAATAAATGAAATTTCTGCAATGTTGCTTGAAAATAAAGGGGATTTCTGCCTTTTTGCCCCAAAATAAGAAGAATTTCTGCCTTTTCTCCCAAAATACGGGGAATTTCAACATTTTACCTAAAAATAAGAAGAATTTCAGCCGTTTTGCACCAAAATATGGGGAATTTCTGCCTTTTTTCCCTCCTAAATAAAGGGAATTTCTACATTTTTGCACCAATATTAGGAGAATTTCTCTAGTTTTGCTCTAAAATATGGGTCATTTCTGCCTTTTTGCCCGAATTTGAGTGGAATTTCTGACTTATTGTCCAGAAATAGGTGAAATTTCTGCAATTTTAGCCAATAATTAGAGATTTCATCTTTTTGACCCAAAATAAGAAAAATTTCTGCCATTTTGACCTGAAATATTTGAAATTTCTGCAATTTTACCCCAAAATAAAGGGAATTTCTGCCTTTTTGCCCCAAAATAAGGGGAATTTCAGCCTTATTACCTCAAATAAGAGGAATTTCTGCCTTTTTGTCCCAAAATATAAGGAATTTCTGCCTTTTTGCCCCAAAATAAGGAAAATTTCTGCAATTTTGCCCCAAAATAAGGGGAATTTCTACCTTTTTGCCCCAAAATAAAGGAAATGTCAGCCTTTTACCTGAAAATAAGTGAAATTTCTGCAATTTTGCCCCAACTAAGGAAAATATCTGCAACTTTGCCATAAAATAAGGTAAATTCCTGCAATTTCTCCCCAAAATAAGTGGAATTTCTGAGTTTTGCCCCAAAATAAAGAGAATTTCTGTCTTTTTGCCCCAACATATAAGGAATTTCTGCCTTTTTGCCTCACAATTAGGGGAATTTCTGCAATTTTGCTCCAAAATACGGGGAATTTCTGCCTTTCTGCCTGAAAATAAGGGAAAAGCATACCTTTTTGCCATAAAAAATGGAAATTTCTTCATTTTTGCTTCAAAATAAGAGGAATTTCTGCATTTTTGCCTCTAAATAAGTGGAATTTCTGTCTTTTTCCCCCAAAACAAAGGGAATTTCTGTCTTTTTTGCCCCAAAATAAGGGGAATTTCTGACTTATTACCCTGAAATAAGTGAAATTTCTGCAATTTTGCCCCAAAATAAGGGAAATTTCTGCCTTTTTGCCCCCAAATAAGGAAAAATTCTGGAATTTTGCCCCAAAATAAGTGGAATTTCTGAGTTTTGCCCCAAATTAAGGAGAATTTCTGACTTTTTGACCGAACATATAAGGATTTTCTGACTTTTTGTTCCACAATTAGGGGATTTTCTGCAATTGTGCTCCAAAATACGAGGAATTTCTGCTTTTTTGCCCGAAAATAAAGGGAATGTATACCTTTTGCCACAAAAAAGGGAAATTTCTTCATTTTTACCCCCAAATAAGAGGAATTTCTGCCTTCTTACCTCAAAATAAGTGAAATTTCTGCCTTTTTACCCAAAAATAAACGGAATTTCTGTCTTTTTGCCCCAAAATAAAAGTAATTTTTAAAATTTTGCCCTGAAATAAGTGAAATTTCTGCAATTTTGCCCCAAAATAAGAAAAATTTCTGCCTTTTTGCCACAAAATAAAGGGAATTTCTGTCTTTTTTCCCCAAAATAAGGGGAATTTCAGCATTTTACCTCATAATAAGAGGAATCTCTGGCTTTTTGCCCCAAAATATGGGGAATTTCTACATTTTTCCTCAATTTTGTACCAAAATAAAAGAAATTTCTGCCCTTTAGCCCCAAAATAAGAGGAATTTCTGTGTTTTTTCTCTGAAATAAGTGAAATTTCTGCAATTTTGCCCCAAAATAAAGGAAATTTCTGCAATTTTGCCCCAAAATAAAGGAAATTTCTGCAACTTTGCCACAAAATAAGGGGAATTTCTGACTTTTTGCCCTGAAATAAGGAGAATTTCTGTCTTTTTGCCCCAAAATAATGTGAATTTCTGCATTTTCCCTCAAAATTAGGGGAATAGGTGCAATTTTGCTTCAAAATACGGGGAAATCTGCCTTATTGCACAAAAAAAGGGAATTTCTGCATTTTTGCACCAATATAAGGGGAATTTCTGAAATTTAGCTTTAAAATACGGGGAATTTCTGCGTTATTGCCCGAAATAAAGTGATATTTCTGCCTTTTTGCCCTGAAATATTTGAAATTTCTGCCATTTTACCCCAAAATAAGGGGAATTTCTGTTTTTGGCCCCAAAAATAGGGGAATTTCTGCTTTTAGCCCCAAAATAAGGCAAATTTCTCACTTTTTGCCCTGAAATAATTGAAATTTCTGCAATTTTGCCCCAACATAACAGGAATTTCTACCTTTTTGCCGAAAATAATAAGAATTTCAGCATTTTACCTCCAAATAAGGGGAATTTCTGCCTTTTTGCCACAAAATATGGGGAATTTCTGCCCTATTGCCCTTAAATAAGGACAATTTCTGCTTTTCTGCCCCAATTAACGGGAATTTCTACCTTTTTGCCACAATGTAAAACGAATTTCTGCCTTTTTGCCCCAAAATAATGGGAATTTCAGCCTTTTTACCTCAAAGTAAGGGGAATTTCTGCCTTTTGCCCCAAAATATGGGTAATTTCTGCCTTTTTGTTCCAAAATAAGAAAAATTTCTACAATTTTGTATCAAAATAAGAGAAATTTCTGCTTTTTGCCCCAAAATAAAAGTAATTTCTGACTTTTTGCCCTGAAATAAATGAAATTCCTGCAATTTTGCCCGAAAATAAGGGAAATTTGTGTTTTTTTGCCCCAAATGAGGGGAATTTCTGCACTTTTGCCCCAAAATATGGGGAATTTCTGCCTTTTTGCCACAAAATAAGAAAAATTTCTGCAAGTCTGTACCAAAATAAAAGAAATTTCTAAAATTTTGCCCCAAAATAAGGGAAATTTCTGATATTTTCCCCGAAATAAGAAGAGTTTCTGTATTTTTGCCTCAAAATAAAGGGAATTTCTTCCTTTTTGCCACAAAATTAGGGGAGTTTCTGCATTTTGCTTCAAAATACAGAAAATTTCTGCCTCTTTTCCCGAAAATAATGGGAACTTATGCCGATTTACCCCAAATAAAGGGAATTTCTGCATTTTTGCCCCCATATTAGGGGAATTTCTGGAATTTTTCTTCAAAATACAAGGAATTTCTGCCTTTTTGCCCGAAATTAAGGGGATTTTCTGCCTTTTTTCCCCCAAACAATAGAAATTTCTGCAATTTTATCCCCAAATAAAGGGAATTTCTGCCTTTTTGCTCCCAAATAATGGAAATTTCTGCCCTTTTGCCCTGAAATATGTGAAATGTCTGCAATTTTACCCCAAAATAAGGTGAATTTCTGCCTTTTTGTCCCAAAAAATGGGAATTTCTGCCTTTTTACCCCAAAATAAAAATTTTTGCTTTTTTTCTCTGAAATAAGTGAAATTTCTGCAATTTTGCCTTAAAATAAAAGAAATTTCTGCAATTTTTCCCCATAATAAAGGAATTTTCTGCAATTTTGCCCCAAAATAAAAGGAATTTCTGTTTTTTGTCCCAATATAAGGGAAATTTCAGCAATTTTCTTCTAAAATAAAGGGAATTTATATTTTTTGCCCCAAAATAAGGGGAATTTCTGCATTTTTGCCCCAAAATAAAGAAAATTACTGCATGTTTTACCCCAAAATTAGGGGAATTTCTGCAATTTTATCTCCAAAATTAAGGAATTTCTGCCTTTTTCGCCGAAAATAAGGGGAATTTCTGCCATTTTGCCGCGAAATAAGTGAAATTTCTGCAGTTTTACCCCAAAATAAGGGGATTTTCTGCCTTTTTGCCCTAAAATTAGGGAATTTCTGCAATTTTGCTCCAAAATACGGGGAATTTCTGCCTTTTTGCCCCAAAATAAAAAAAATTTCTGCAATTTTGTACCAAAATAAAAGAAATTTCTGCCTTATTGCCCCAAAATAAAAAAAAAATTCTAACTTTTTTCCCTGAAATAAGTGAAATTTCTGCAATTTTGCCCCAAAATAAAGGAAATTTCTGCAATTTTGCTCCAAAGTAAAGGAATTTTTTGCAATTTTGCCCCAAATAAGGGGGATTTCTGACTTTTTGCACACAAAAAAAAGATTTTCTCTGTTTTTGCCCCAAAATAAGGAGAATTTCAGCCTTTTTGCCCGAAAATTATGAGAATTTCTGCAATTTTTCTTCAAAATACGAAAAATTTCTGCCTTTTAGCCTCAAAAAAAGGGAATTTCTGCATTTTCCCCCAATATTAGGGAAATTTCTGCATTTTACCTCTAAATAAGGGGAATTTCTGCATTTTACCTCAAAATAAGAAGAATTTCTGCCTTTTACCCCAAAATATGGGGAATTTCTGCCTTTTTGTTCCAAAATAAAGAAAATTTCTTCAATTTTGTACCATAATAAAAGAAATTTCTCCTTTTTGCCCCAATATTATGATAATTTCTGACTTTTCACCCTGAAATAAATGAAATTTCTGCAATTTTGCCCGAAAATAAGGGAAATTTGTGCTTTTTTGCCCCAAAATAAAAGGAATTTCTGCCTTTTGCCCCAAAATATGGGGAATTTCAGCATTTTACCTCAAAATAAGGGGAATTTCTGCCTTATTGCCCTGGAATATGTGAAATTTCTGCAATTTTGCACCAAAATAAAGGGAATTTCTGTTTTTTGCCTACAAATAAGGGAAATTTCTGCCATTTTGCCCTAAAATAAGAGGAATTTCTGCCATTTGCTTTCAAAATAAGGAGAATTTCTGCCATTTTGCCACAAATTAAAGAAAATTACTGCATGTTTTACCCCAAAATTAGGTGAATATCTGCAATTTTGCTCCAAAATATGAGGATTTTCTCCCTTTTTCGCCGAAAATAAGAGGAATTTCTGCCATTTTGCCGCGAAATAAGTGATATTTCTGCAGTTTTACTCCAAAATAAGGGGAATTTGTGCCTTTTTGCCCCAAAATTAGGGGAATTTTTGCAATTTTGCTCCAAAATATGGGGAATTTCTGCCTTTTTGCCCGAAAATAAAGGGAAAGTATATCTTTTTGCCATAAAAAAGGAAAATTTCTTCACTTTTGCCCCAAAATAAGAGGATTTTCCGACTTTTTGACTCAAAATAAGTGCAATTTCTGCCTTTTCCCCAAAAATAAACGGAATTTCTGTCTTTTTGCCCCAAAATAAGGGAAATTTCTGACTTTTTGCCCTGAAATAAGTGAAATTTCTAAAATTTTTCTCCAAAATAAGGGAAATGTCTGCTTTTTGCCCCAAAATAAAAGGAATTTCTGCCTTTTTGCCACAAAATAAGGGGAATTTCAGCCTTTTTTCATCAAATTAAGAGGAATTTCGACTTTTTACCCTGAAATAAATGAAATTTCTGCAATTTTGCCCGAAAATAAGGGAAATTTGTGCCTTTTTGCCACAAAATAACGGGAATTTCTGCCTTTTGCCCCAAAATATGGGGAATTTCAGAATTTTACCTCAAAATAAGGGGAATTTCTGCCTCTTTGCCTTGAAATATGTGAAATTTCTGCAATTTTACCCCAAAATAAGGTGAATTTATGCCTTATTGCCCCAAAATAATGGGAATTTCTGCTTTTTTGCCCCAAAATAAGAAAAATTTTTGCTTTTTTTTGAAATAAGTGAAATTTCTGCAATTTTGCCCTAAAATAAGGGAAATTTCTGCAATTTTTTCCCATAATAAAGCAAATTTCTGCAATTTTGCAGCAAAATAAGGGGAATTTCTGTTTTTTGCCTTCAAATAAAGCAAATTTCTGCAATTTTGCCCCAAAATAAGGGGAATTTCTGTTTTTTGCCCCCAAATAAGGGAAATTTCTGCAATTTTGCCCTAAAATAAGAGGATTTTCTGCCATTTGCCCCAAAATAAGGGGAATTTCTGTTTTTTGCCCCCAAATAAGGAAAATTTCTGCAATTTTGCCCTAAAATAAGGGAAATTTCTGCAATTTTTTCCATAATAAAGCAAATATCTGCAATTTTGCTGTAAAATAAGGGAAATTTCTGCAATTTTTCCCCATAATAAAGGAAATTTCTGAAATTTTGCCCCAAAATATGGGGAATTTCAGCATTTTACCTCAAAATAAGGGGAATTTCTTCCTTATTGCCCTGAAATATGTGAAATTTCTGCAATTTTGCCCCAAAATAACGGTAATTTCTGTTTTTTGCCCCCAAATAAGGGAAATTTCTGCAATTTTGCCCTAAAATAAGGGAAATTTCTGCCATTTGCCCCAAAATAATGGGAATTTCTGCCTTTTTGCCACAAAATAAAGAAAATTACTGCATGTTTTACCCCAAAATTAGGTGAATTTCTACAATTTTGCTCCAAAATACGAGGATTTTCTGCCTTTTTCACCGAAAATAAGAGGAATTTCTGCCATTTTGCCGTGAAATAAGTGAAATTTCTGCTGTTTTTCTCCAAAATAAAAGGAATTTCTGCCTTTATGCCCTAAAATTAGGGGAATTTCTGCAATTTTGCTCCAAAATACGGGGAATTTCTGCCTTTTTGCCCGAAAATAAAGGAAATGTATACCTTTTTGCCATAAAAAAAAGAAATTTCTCAATTTTTGCCCCAAAAGAAGGGGATTTTCCATTTTTTTGACTCATAATAAGTGCAATTTCTGCCTTTTCCCCAAAAATACACGGATTTTCTGTCATTTTGCCCCATAATAAGGGGAATTTCTGACTTTTTGCCCTGAAATAAGTTTAATTTCTAAAATTTTACCCCAAAATAAGGGAAATGTTTGCTTTTTGCCTCAAAATAAGGAGAATTTCTGCCTTTTTGCCCCCAAATAAGGGGAATTTCAGCCTTTTTACTTCAAAATAAGGGGAATTTCTGCCTTTTTGCCCCAAAATAAGAAAAATTTCTGTAATTTTGTACGAAAATAAAAGTAATTTCTGCTTTTTGCCCCAAAATAAAAGAAATTTCTGCCTTTTTTCTTTGAAATAAGTGAAATTTTCGTAATTTTGGCCCAAAATAAGGGAAATTTCTGCAATTTTGCTTCAAAGTAAAGGAAATTTCTGCAATTTTGCCCCAAATAAGGGGAATTTCTGACTTTTTGCAGCCGAAAAAAGGAGATTTTCTGTCTTTTTGCCCCAAAATAAGGAGAATTTCAGCCTTTTTGCCCGAAAATTATGAGAATTTCTGCAATTTTTCTTCAAAATATGGAAAATTCCTGCCCTTTACCCCCAAATAAAGAGGATTTCTGCATTTTCCCTAATATTAGGGGAATTTCTGCATTTTACCTCTAAATAATAGGAATTTCTGCATTTTACTTCAAAATAAGAAGAATTTCTGCCTTTTACCGCAAATTATGGGGAATTTCTGACTTTTTGTTCCAAAATAAAGAAAATTTCTTCAATTTTGTACCATAATAAAAGAAATTTCTACTTTTTGCCCCGAAATAAGAGGAATTTCTGACTTTTTACAATGAAATAAATGAAATTTGTGCAATTTTGCCCTAAAATAAGGGAAATTTCTGCAATTTTTTCCATAATAAAGCAAATATCTGCAATTTTGCTGTAAAATAAGGGAAATTTCTGCAATTTTTCCCCATAATAAAGGAAATTTCTGAAATTTTGCCCCAAAATATGGGGAATTTCAGCATTTTACCTCAAAATAAGGGGAATTTCTTCCTTATTGCCCTGAAATATGTGAAATTTCTGCAATTTTGCCCCAAAATAACGGTAATTTCTGTTTTTTGCCCCCAAATAAGGGAAATTTCTGCAATTTTGCCCTAAAATAAGGGAAATTTCTGCCATTTGCCCCAAAATAATGGGAATTTCTGCCTTTTTGCCACAAAATAAAGAAAATTACTGCATGTTTTACCCCAAAATTAGGTGAATTTCTACAATTTTGCTCCAAAATACGAGGATTTTCTGCCTTTTTCACCGAAAATAAGAGGAATTTCTGCCATTTTGCCGTGAAATAAGTGAAATTTCTGCTGTTTTTCTCCAAAATAAAAGGAATTTCTGCCTTTATGCCCTAAAATTAGGGGAATTTCTGCAATTTTGCTCCAAAATACGGGGAATTTCTGCCTTTTTGCCCGAAAATAAAGGAAATGTATACCTTTTTGCCATAAAAAAAAGAAATTTCTCAATTTTTGCCCCAAAAGAAGGGGATTTTCCATTTTTTTGACTCATAATAAGTGCAATTTCTGCCTTTTCCCCATAAATACACAGATTTTCTGTCATTTTGCCCCATAATAAGGGGAATTTCTGACTTTTTGCCCTGAAATAAGTTTAATTTCTAAAATTTTACCCCAAAATAAGGGAAATGTTTGCTTTTTGCCTCAAAATAAGGGGAATTTCTGCCTTTTTGCCCCCAAATAAGGGGAATTTCAGCCTTTTTACTTCAAAATAAGGGGAATTTCTGCCTTTTTGCCCCAAAATAAGAAAAATTTCTGTAATTTTGTACGAAAATAAAAGTAATTTCTGCTTTTTGCCCCAAAATAAAAGAAATTTCTGCCTTTTTTCTTTGAAATAAGTGAAATTTTCGTAATTTTGGCCCAAAATAAGGGAAATTTCTGCAATTTTGCTTCAAAGTAAAGGAAATTTCTGCAATTTTGCCCCAAATAAGGGGAATTTCTGACTTTTTGCAGCCGAAAAAAGGAGATTTTCTGTCTTTTTGCCCCAAAATAAGGAGAATTTCAGCCTTTTTGCCCGAAAATTATGAGAATTTCTGCAATTTTTCTTCAAAATACAGAAAATTTCTGCCTTTTAGCCCCAAAATAAAAGGAATTTCTGCATTTTTCCCCAATATTAGGGGAATTTCTGCATTTTACCTCTAAATAAAAAGAATTTCTGCATGTTACCTCAAAATAAATAGAATTTCTGCCTTTTACCCCAAAATATGGGGAATTTCTGCCTTTTTGTTCCAAAATAAAGAAAATTTCTTCAATTTTGTACCATAATAAAAGAAATTTCTCCTTTTTGCCCCAAAATTAGGGGAATTTCTGACGTTTTACCCTGAAATAAATGAAATTTCTGCAATTTTGCCCAAAAATAAGGGAAGTTTGTTCCTTTTTTGGCCCAAAATAAGGGGAATTTCTGCCTTTTACACCAAAATATGGGGAATTTCAGCATTTTACCTCAAAATAAGGGGAATTTCTGTTTTTTGCAATGAAATATTTGAAATTTCTGCAATTTAACCCCAAAATAAGGTGAATTTCTGCCTTTTTGCCACAAAATAATAAGAATTTCTGCCTTTATGCCCCAAAATAAGAAAAATTTTTGTATTTTCTTCTGAAATAAGTGTAATTTCTGCACTTTTGCCCTAAAATAAGGGAATTTTCTGCAATTGTTCCCCAATAATAAAGCAAATTTCTTCAATTTTGCCGCAAAATAAGGTTAATTTCAGTTTTTTGCCCCCAAATAAAGCAAATTTCTGCAATTTTGCCCCAAAATAAGGGGAATATCTGTTTTTTGCCCCCAAGTAAGGAAAATTTCTGCTATTTTGCCCTAAAATAATGGGAATTTCAGCCATTTGCCCCAAAATAAGGGGAATTGTTGCCTATTTGCCACAAAATAAAGAAAATTACTGCATGTTTTGCCCCAAAATTAGGTGAATTTCTGCAATTTTGCTCCAAAATACGAGGATTTTCTGCGTTTTTCGCCGAAAATAAGGGGAATTTCTGCCATCTTGCCGCGAAATAAGTGAAATTTCTGCAGTTTTACCCTAAAATAACGGGAATTTCTGCAATTTTGCTCCAAAATACGGGGAATTTCTGCCTTTTTGCCCGAATATAAAGGGAATGTATAACTTTTTGCCATAAAAAAGGAAAATTTCTTCACTTTTGCCCCAAAATAAGGCGATTTTCAGCCTTTTTGACTCAAAATAAGTGCAATTTCTGCCTTTTCCTCAAAAATAAACGGAATTTCTGTCTTTTTGCCTCAAAATAAGGGGAATTTCTGAATTTTTGCCTAGAAATAAGTGAAATTTCAAAAATTTTTCACCAAAATAAGGGAAATGTCTGCTTTTTGCCCCAAAATAAGGGAAATTTCTGCCTTTTTGCCCCAAAATAAAGGGAATTTCAGGTATTTTTTTCCTCCAATAAAGGGGAATTTCTGCCTTTTGCCACAAAATATGTGAAATTTCTGCAATTTTACCCCAAAATAAGGTGAATTTCTGCCTTTTTGCCCCAAAATAATTGGAATTTCTGCCTTTTTGCCCCAAAATAAGAAAATTTTTTTTTTCTGAAATAAGTGAAATTTCTGTAATTTTGCCCTAAAATAAAAGAAATTTCTGCAATTTTTCACCATAATAAAGAAAATTTCTGCAATTTTGCCGCAAAGTAGAGGAAATTTCTGCAATTTTCCCCCAATAAGGGGAATTCCTGTCTTTTTGCCCCAAAATTAGAGGAATTTCTGCAATTTTGCTCCAAAATACGTGGAATTTCTGCATTTTGCCCGAAAATAAATGGAATGTATACCTTTTCGCCATAAAAAAGGGAAATTTCTTCACTTTTGCTTCAAAATAAGGGCATTTTCCGCCTTTTTGACTCAAAATAAGTGCAATTTCTGCCTTTTCCCCAAGAATAAACGGAATTTCTGTCTTTTTGCCCCAAAATAAGGAGAATTTCTGACTTTTTGCCCTGAAATAAGTGAAATTTCTAAATTTTTCCCCAAAATAAGGGAAATGTCTGCTTTTTACCCCAAAATAGGGGGAATTTCAGCCTTTTTTCCTCAAAATAAGGGGAATTTCTGCCTTTTGCCCCAAAATATGGGGAATTTCTGTCTTTTTGCTCCAAAATAAGAAAAATTTCTGCAATTTTGTACCAAAATAAAAGAAATTTCTGCCTTTTTGCCCCAAAATAAGAGAAATTTCTGCCTTATTTCCCTGAAATAAGTGAAATTTCTGCAATTTTGCCCCAAAACAAGGGAAATTTCTGCAATTTTGCCCCAAAATAAAGGTAATTTCTGCAATTTTGCCCCACAGTAAAGGAAATTTCTGCAATTTTGCCCCAAAATAAGGAGAATTTCAGCCTTTTTGCCCGAAAATTATGAAAATTTCTGCAATTTTTCTTCAAAATACGGAAAATTTCTGCTTTTTAGCCCCACAATAGAGGGAATTTCTGCATTTTTTCCCAATATTAGGGGAATTTCTGCATTTTACCTCTAAATAAAGAGAATTTCTGCATTTTTCCTCAAAATAAGAAGAATTTCTGCCTTTTACCCCAAAATATGGTGAATTTCTGCCTTTTTGTTCCAAAATAAAGAAAATTTCTTTAATTTTGTACCATAATAAAAGAAATTTCTCCTTTTTGCCCCAAAATAAGGGGAATTTCTGACTTTATACCTTGAAATAAATGAAATTTCTGCAATTTTGCCCCAAAATAAGGGAAATTTGTGCCTTTTTTGGCCCAAAATAAGGGGAATTTCTGCCTTTTGCCCCAAAATATAAGGAATTTCAGCATTTTACCTCAAAATAAGGGGAATTTTTGCTTTTTTGCAATGAAATATGTGAAATTTCTGCAATTTAACCCCAAAATAAGGTGAATTTCTGGCTTTTTGCCTCAAAATAATGGGAATTTTTGCCTTTTTTCCCTAAAATAAGAAAAATTTTTGTTTTTTCTTCTTAAATAAGTTAAATTTCTGCACTTTTGCCCTAAAATAAAGGAATTTTCTGCAATATTTCACAAATAATAAAGCAAATTTCTGCAATTTTGCCGCAAAATAAGGGGAATTTTTGTCTTTTGCCCCCAAATAAAGCAAATTTCTGCAATTTTGCCCCAAAATAATGGGAATTTCTGTTTTTTTGCCCCCAAATAATGGAAATTTCTGCAATTTTGCCCTAAAATAAAGGGAATTTCTGCCATTTGCCCCAAAATAAGGGGAATTTTTGCCTATTTGCCACAAAATAAAGAAAATTACTGCACGTTTTACCCCAAAATTAGGTGAATTTCTCCAATTATGCTCTAAAATACGAGGATTTTCTGCGTTTTTCGCCGAAAATAAGGGGAATTTCTGCCATCTTGCCGTGAAATAAGTGAAATTTTTGCAGGTTTACCCCAAAATAAATGGAATTTCTGCGTTTTTGCCCCAAAATTAGGGGAATTTCTGCAATTTTGCTCCAAAATACGGGGAATTTCTGCATTTTTGCCCGAAAATAAAGGGAATGTATACCTTTTTGCCAAAAAAAAGGGAAATTTCTTCACTTTTGCCCCAAAATAAAGCGATTTTCTTGCCTTTTTGACTCAAAATAAGTGCAATTTCTGCCTTTTCCCCAAAAATAAACGGAATTTCTGTCTTTTTGCCCCAAAATAAGGGGAAATTCTGACTTTTTGCCCTGAAATAAGTGAAATTTCTAAAATTTTTCCCCAAAATAAGGGAAATGTCTGCTTTTTGCCCCAAAATAAGAAGAATTTCTGCCTTTTTGCCCCAAAATAAGGGGAATTTCAGCATTTTTTCCTCAAAATAAGTGGAATTTCTGCCTTTTGCCCCAAAATATGGGAAATTTATGCCTTTTTGCCCCAAATTAAGAAAAATTTCTGCAATTTTGTACCAAAATAAAAGAAATTTCTGCCTTTTTGTTCCAAAATAAGAGAAATTTCTGCCTTTTTCCCTTAAAGAAGTGAAATTTCTGCAATTTTGCCCAAAAATAAGGGAAATTTCTGCCATTTTGCCCCAAAGTAGAGGAAATTTCTGCAATTTTGCCCCAAATAAGGGGAATTTTTGAATTTTGCACCCGAAAAAGGAGATTTTCTGTCTTTTTGCCCCCAAATAAGGAGAATTTCAGCATTTTTGCCCGAAAATTATGAGAATTTCTGCAATTTTTCTTAAAAATACGGAAAATTTCTGCCTTTTAGCCCCAAAATAAAGGGAATTTCTGCATTTTTCCCCAATATTAGGGGAATTTCTGCATTTTACCTCTAAATAAAAGGAATTTCTGCATGTTACCTCAAAACAAGAAGAATTTCTGCCTTTTACCCCAAAATATGGGGAATTTCTGCCTTTTTGTTCCAAAATAAAGAAAATTTCTTCAATTTTGTACCATAATAAAAGAAATTTCTCCTTTTTGCCCCAAAATAAGGGGAATTTCTGACTTTTTACCCTGAAATAAATGAAATTTCTGCAATTTTGCCTGAAAATAAGGGAAATTTTGCCTTTTTTGCCTCCCAAAAAAGGGGAATTTCTGCCTTTTGTCCCAAAATATAGCTAATTTCAGCATTTTACCTCAAAATAAGGAAAATTTCTCCCTTTTTGCCCTGAAATATATGAAATTTTTTCAATTTTTTCCCAAAATAAGGTGAATTTCTGCCTTTATGCCCCAAAATAAGGGTAATTTCTGCCTTTTTGCCCCAAAATAAGGGGAATTTCAGCATTTTTTCCTCAAAATAAGGGGAATTTCTGCCTTTTGCCCCAAAATATGGGGAATTTCTGCCTTTTTGCCCCAAAATAAGAGAAATTTTGCCTTTTTTTTCTGAAATAAGTGAAATTTCTGCAATTTTGCCCCAAAATAAGGGAAATTTCTGCAATTTTGCCCCAAAGTAAAGGAAAATTCTGCAGATTTGCCCCAAATAAGGGGAATTTCTGACTTTTTGCCCAAAATTAGGGGAATTTTTGCAATTTTGCTCCAAAATACGGGGAATTTCTGCCTTTTTGCCCGAAAATAAAGGGAATGTATACCTTTTTGCCATAAAAAAGGGAAATTTCTTCACTTTTGCCCCAAAATAAGGGGATTTTCGGACTTTTTGACTCAAAATAAGTGCAATTTCTGCCTTTTCCCCAAAAATAAATGGAATTTCTGCGTTTTTGCCCCAAAATAAGGGGAATTTCTGACTTTTTTCCCTGAAATAAGTGAAATTTCTCTAATTTTTCCCCAAAATAAGGGAAATGTCTGCTTTTTGCCCCAAAATAAAGGGAATTTCTGCCTTTTTGCCCCAAAATAGGGGGAATTTCAGCATTTTTTCTTCAAAATAAGGGGAATTTCTGCCTTTTGCCCCAAAATATGGGGAATTTCTGTCTTTTTGCTCCAAAATAAGAAAAATTTCTGCAATTTTGTACCAAGATAAAAAAAATTTCTGCCTTTTTGCCCCAAAATAAGAGAAATTTCTGCCTTATTTCCCTGAAATAAGTGAAATTTCTGCAATTTTGCCCCAAAACAAGGGAAATTTCTGCAATTTTGCCCCAAAATAAGGGTAATTTCTGCAATTTTGCCCCACAGTAAAGGAAATTTCTGCAATTTTGCCCCAAAATAAGGAGAATTTCAGCCTTTTTGCCCGAAAATTATGAAAATTTCTGCAATTTTTCTTCAAAATACGGAAAATTTTTGCCTTTTATCCCCAAAATAAAGGGGATTTCTGCATTTTTCCCAATATTAGGGGAATTTCTGCATTTTACCTCTAAATAAAGAGAATTTCTGCATTTTACCTCAAAATAAGAAGAATTTCTGCCTTTTACCCCAAAATATGGTGAATTTCTGCCTTTTTGTTCCAAAATAAAGAAAATTTCTTTAATTTTGTACCATAATAAAAGAAATTTCTCCTTTTTGCCCCAAAATAAGGGGAATTTCTGACTTTATACCTTGAAATAAATGAAATTTCTGCAATTTTGCCCCAAAATAAGGGAAATTTGTGCCTTTTTTGGCCCAAAATAAGGGGAATTTCTGCCTTTTGCCCCAAAATATAAGGAATTTCAGCATTTTACCTCAAAATAAGGGGAATTTTTGCTTTTTTGCAATGAAATATGTGAAATTTCTGCAATTTAATGCCAAAATAAGGTGAATTTCTGGCTTTTTGCCCAAAAACAATGGGAATTTTTGCCTTTTTGCCCTAAAATAAGAAAAATTTTTGTTTTTTCTTCTGAAATAAGTTAAATTTCTGCAATTTTGCCCTAAAATAAGGGAATTTTCTGCAATATTTCACAAATAATAAAGCAAATTTCTGCAATTTTGCCGCAAAATAAGGGGAATTTTTGTTTTTTGCCCCCAAATAAAGCAAATTTCTGCAATTTTGCCGCAAAATAAGGGGAATTTTTGTTTTTTGCCCCCAAATAAAGCAAATTTCTGCAATTTTGCCCCAAAATAAGGGGAATTTCTGTTTTTTGCCCCCAAATAATGGAAATTTCTGCAATTTTGCCCTAAAATAAAGGGAATTTCTGCCATTTGCCCCAAAATAAGGGGAATTTTTGCCGATTTGCCACAAAATAAAGAAAATTACTGCATGTTTTACCCCAAAATTAGGTGAATTTCTCCAATTTTGCTCCAAAATACGAGGATTTTCTGCGTTTTTCGCCGAAAATAAGGGGAATTTCTGCCATCTTGCCGCGAAATAAGTGAAATTTCTGCAGTTTTACCCCAAAATAAAGGGAATTTCTGCGTTTTTGCCCCTAAATTAGGGGAATTTCTGCAATTTTGCTCCAAAATACGGGGAATTTCTGCCTTTTTGCCCGAAAATAAAGGGAATGTATACCTTTTTGCCAAAAAAAAGGGAAATTTCTTCACTTTTGCCCCAAAATAAAGCGATTTTCTGCCTTTTTGACTCAAAATAAGTGCAATTTCTGCCTTTTCCCCAAAAATAAACGGAATTTCTGTCTTTTTGCCCCAAAATAAGGGGAAATTCTGACTTTTTGCCCTGAAATAAGTGAAATTTCTAAAATTTTTCCCCAAAATAAGGGAAATGTTTGCTTTTTGCCCCAAAATAAGAAGAATTTCTGCCTTTTTGCCCCCAAATAAGGGGAATTTCAGCCTTTTTTCCTCAAAATAAGTGGAATTTCTGCCTTTTGCCCCAAAATATGGAAAATTTATGCCTTTTTGCCCCAAAATAATAAAAATTTCTGCATTTTTGTACCAAAATAAAAGAAATTTCTGCCTTTTTGTTCCAAAATAAGAGAAATTTCTGCCTTTTTTCCCTTAAATAAGTGAAATTTCTGCAATTTTGCCCAAAAATAAGGGAAATTTCTGCAATTTTGCCCCAAAGTAGATGAAATTTCTGCAACTTTGCCCCAAATAAGGGGAATTTTTGAATTTTGCACCCGAAAAAGGAGATTTTCTGTCTTTTTGCCCCCAAATAAGGAGAATTTCAGCCTTTTTGCCCGAAAATTATGAGAATTTCTGAAATTTTTCTTCAAAATACAGAAAATTTCTGCCTTTTAGCCCCAAAATAAAGGGAATTTCTGCATTTTTCCCCAATATTAGGGGAATTTCTGCATTTTACCTTTAAATAAAAGGAATTTCTGCATGTTACCTCAAAACAAGAAGAATTTCTGCCTTTTACCCCAAAATATGGGGAATTTCTGCCTTTTTGTTCCAAAATAAAGAAAATTTCTTCAATTTTGTACCATAATAAAAGAAATTTCTCCTTTTTGCCCCAATATAAGGGGAATTTCTGACTTTTTACCCTGAAATAAATGAAATTTCTGCAATTTTGCCTGAAAATAAGGGAAATTTTGCCTTTTTTGCCCCCAAAAAAAGGGGAATTTCTGCCTTTTGTCCCAAAATATAGCTAATTTCAGCATTTTACCTCAAAATAAATAAAATTTCTCCCTTTTTGCCCTGAAATATATGAAATTTTTTCAATTTCTCCCCAAAATAAGGTGAATTTCTGCCTTTATGCCCCAAAATAAGGGTAATTTCTGCCTTTTTGCCCCAAAATAAGGGGAATTTCAGCATTTTTTCCTCAAAATAAGGGGAATTTCTGCCTTTTGCCCCAAAATATGGGGAATTTCTGCCTTTTTGCCCCAAAATAAGAGAAATTTTGCCTTTTTCCCTGAAATAAGTGAAATTTCTGCAATTTTGCCCCAAAATAAGGGAAATTTCTGCAATTTTGCCCCAAAGTAAAGGAAATTTCTGCAGTTTTGCCCCAAATAAGGGGAATTTCTGACTTTTTGCCTACAATTAGGGGAATTTCTGCAATTTTGCTCCAAAATACGGGGAATTTCTGCCTTTTTGCCCGAAAATAAAGGGAATGTATACCTTTTTGCCATAAAAAAGGGAAATTTCTTCACTTTTGCCCCAAAATAAGGGGATTTTCGGACTTTTTGACTCAAAATAAGTGCAATTTCTGCCTTTTCCCCAAAAATAAATGGAATTTCTGTGTTTTTGCCCCAAAATAAGGGGAATTTCTGACTTTTTTCCCTGAAAGAAGTGAAATTTCTCTAATTTTTCCTTAAAATAAGGGAAATGTCTGCTTTTTGCCCCAAAATAAAGGGAATTTCTGCCTTTTTGCCCCAAAATAAGGGGAATATCAGCATTTTTTCTTCAAAATAAGGGGAATTTCTGCCTTTTGCCCCAAAATATGGGAAATTTCTGTCTTTTTGCTCCAAAATAAAAAAAAATTTCTGAAATTTTGTACCAAAATAAAAGAAATTTCTGCATTCTTGCCCCAAAATAAGAGAAATTTCTTCCTTTTAGCTCTGAAATAAGTGAATTTTCTGCAATTTTGCCCCAAAATAAGGGAAATTTCTACAATTTTGCCTCAAAGTAAAGGAAATTTCTGCAATTTTGTTCCAAATAAACGGAATTTCTGACTTTTTTCGCCTGAAAAAGGAGATTTTCTGTCTTTTTAGCCAAAATAAGGGATTTTCAGCCTTTTTGCTTGAAAATTATGAAAATTTCTGCAATTTTTCTCCAAAATATGGAAGATTTCTGCCTTTTAGCCCCAAAATAAAGGGAATATCTGAATTTTTCTCCAACATTTGGGGAATTTCTGCATTTTACCTCTAAATAAGGGGAAATTCTGCATTTTACTTCAAAATAAGAATTTCTGCCTTTTACCCCAAAATATGGGGAATTTCTGCCTTTTTGTTCCAAAATAAAGAAAATTTCTTCAATTTTGTACCATAATAAAAGAAATTTCTCCTTTTTGCCCCAAAATAAGGGGAATTTCTGACTTTTTACCCTGAAATAAATAAAATTTCTGCAATTTTGCCCGAAAAAAATGGAAATTTGTGCCTTTTTTGCACCAAAATAAAGGGAATTTCTGCCTTTTGCCCCAAAATATTGGGAATTTTAGCATTTTACCTCAAAGTAAGGGGAATTTCTGCGTTTTTGCCCTGAAATATGTGAAATTTCTGCAATTTTACCCCAAAATAATGTGAATTTCTGACTTTTTGCCCCAAAATAATGGGAATTTCTGCATTTTTGCCCCAAAATAAGAAAAAATTTTGCTTTTTTCTTCTGCAATAAATGAAATTTCTGCAATTTTGCCCTAAAATAACAGAAATTTCTGCAATTTTACCCCATAATAAAGCAAATTTCTGCAATTTTGCTGCAAAATAAGGTGAATTTCTGTTTTTTGCCCCCAAATAAAGCAAATTTCTGCAATTTTGCTACAAAATAAAAGGAATTTCTGTGTTTTGCACACAAATAAGGGAAATTACTGCAATTTTGCCCTAAAATAAGGGGAATTTCTGCAATTTGCCCCAAAATAAGTAGAATTTCTGCCTTTTTGCCACAAAATAATAAAAATTACAGTATGTTTTACCCAAAAATTAGGTGAATTTCTGCAATTTTGCTCCAAAATATGAGGATTTTCTGCATTTTTCGCCGAAAATAAGGGGAATTTCTGCCATTTTGCCGCGAAATAAGTGAAATTTCTGCAGTTTTACCCCAAAATAAGGGGAATTTCTGCCTTTTTGCCCCAAAATTAGGGGAATTTCTGCAATTTTGCTCCAAAATACGAGGAATTTCTGCCTTTTTGCCGGAAAATAAAGGCAATGTATAACTTTTTGCTATAAAAAAGGGAAATTTCTTCACTTTTGCCCCAAAATAAGGCGATTTTCTGCCTTTTTGACTCAAAATAAGTGCAATTTCTGCCTTTTCCTCTAAAATAAACAGATTTTTTGTCTTCTTGCCCCCAAATAAGGGGAATTTCTGACTTTTTGCCCTGAAATAAGTGAAATTTCTAAAATTTTTCACCAAAATAAGGGATATTTCTGCCTTTTGCCCCAAAATAATGGGAATTTCAGCCTTTTTTCCTCAAAATAAGGGGAATTTCTGCCTTTTGCCCCAAAATATGGGAAATTTCTGCCTTTTTGCCCCAAAATAATAAAAATTTCTCCAATTTTGTACCAAAATAAAAGAAATTTCTGCCTTTTTGTTCCAAAATAAGAGAAATTTCGGCCTTTTTTCCCTTAAATAAGTGAAATTTCTGCAATTTTGCTCCAAAATAAGGGAAATTTCTGCAATTTTGCCCCAAAGTAGAGGAAATTTCTGCAATTTTGCCCCAAATAAGGGGAATTTCTGAATTTTGCACCCAAAAAAGGAGATTTTCTGTCTTTTGGCCACAAAATAAGGAGAATTTCAGCCTTTTTGCCCGAAAATTATGAGAATTTCTGCAATTTTTCTTCAAAATACGGAAATTTTCTTCCTTTTAACCCCAAAATAAAGGGAATTTCTGCATTTTGCCCCAATATTAGGGGAATTTCTGCATTTTACCTCTAAATAAAAGGAATTTCTGCATGTTACCTCAAAATAAGAAGAATTTCTGCCTTTTACCCCAAAATATGGGGAATTTCTGCCTTTTTGTTCCAAAATAAAAAAAAATTTCTTCAATTTTGTACCATAATAAAAGAAATTTCTAATTTTTGCCCCAAAATAAGGGGAATTTCTGACTTTTTACCCTGAAATAAATGAAATTTTTGTAATTTTGCCCAAAAATAAGGGAAATTTTGCCTTTTTTGCCCCAAAAAATGGGGAATTTCTGCCTTTTGTTCCAAAATATGGGTAATTTCAGCATTTTACCTCAAAATAAAGAAAATTTCTTCCTTTTTGCCCTGAAATATATGAAATTTCTTCAATTTTTCCCCAAAATAAGGTGAATTTCTGCCTTTTTGCCCCAAAATAAGGGTAATTTCTGCCTTTTTGCCCCAAAATAAGGGGAATTTCAGCATGTTTTCCTCAAAATAAGGGGAATTTCTGCCTTTTGCCCCAAAATATGGGGAATTTCTGCCTTTTTGCCCCAAAATAAGAGAAATTTTGCGTTTTTCCCTGAAATAAGTGAAATTTCTGCAATTTTGCCCCAAAGTAAAGGAAATTTCTGTAGTTTTGCGCCAAATAAGGGGAATTTCTGACTTTTTGCCCCAAAATTAGGGGAATTTCTGCAATTTTGTTCCAAAATACGGGGAATTTCTGCCTTTTTGCCCGAAAATAAAGGGAATGTATACCTTTTTGCCATAAAAAAGGAAAATTTCTTCACTTTTGCCCCAAAATAAGGGGTTTTTCGGACTTTTTGACTCAAAATAAGTGCAATTTCTGCCTTTTCCCCAAAAATAAATGGAATTTCTGCCTTTTTGCCCCAAAATACGGGGAATTTCTGACTTTTTGCACTGAAATAAGTGAAATTTCTCTAATTTTTCCCCAAAATAAGGGAAATGTCTGCTTTTTGCCCCAAAATAAAGGGAATTTCTGCCTTTTTGCCCCAAAATAAGTGGAATTTCAGCATTTTTTCTTCAAAATAAGGGGAATTTCTGCCTTTTGCCCCAAAATATGGGGAATTTCTGTCTTTTTGCCCCAAAATAAGAAAAATTTCTGCAATTTTGTACCAAAATAAAAGAAATTTCTGCATTTTTGCCCCAAAATAAGAGAAATTTCTGCCTTTTATCTCTGAAATAAGTGAATTTTCTGCAATTTTGCCCCAAAATAAGGAAAATTTCTAAAATTTTGCCCCAAAGTAAAGGAAATTTCTGCAATTTTGCCCCAAATAAAAGGAATTTCTAAATTTTTGCACCCGAAAAAAGGAGATTTTCTGTTTTTTTGAGCCAAAATAAGGGAATTTCAGCATTATTGCTTGAAAATTATGAAAATTTCTGCAATTTTTCTTCAAAATATGGAAAATTTCTTCCTTTTAGCCCCCCAAAAAAAGGGAATTTCTGAATTTTTCTCCAATATTTGGGGAATTTCTGCATTTTACCTCTAAATAAGGGGAAATTCTGCATTTTACCTCAAAATAAGAATTTCTGCCTTTTACCCCAAAATATGGGGAATTTCTGCCTTTTTGTTCCAAAATAAAAAAAATTTCTTCAATTTTGTACCATAATAAAAGAAATTTCTCCTTTTTGCTCCAAAATAAGGGGAATTTCTGACTTTTTACCCTGAAATAAATAAAATTTCTGCAATTTTGCCCGAAAATAAGGGAAATTTGTGCCTTTTTTGGCCCAAAATAAGAGGAATGTCTGCCTTTTGCCCCAAAATATGGGGAATTTCAGCATTTTACCTCAAAATAAGGGGAATTTCTGCTTTTTTGCAAAGAAATATGTGATATTTCTGCAATTTTACCCCAAAATAAGGTGAATTTCTGCCTTTTTGCCCCAAAATAATGGGAATTTCTGCATTTTTGCCCCAAAATAAGAAAAAATTTTGCTTTTTTCTTCTCCAATAAGTGAAATTTCTGCAATTTTGCCCTAAAATAAGGGGAATTTCTGCCATTTGCCCCAAAATAAGGGGAATTTCTGCCTTTTTGCCGCGAAATAAGTGAAATTTCTGCAGTTTTACACCAAAATAAAGGGAATTTCTGCCTTTTGCCCCAAAATTAGGGGAATTTCTTGAATTTTGCTCCAAAATACAGGGAATTTTTGCCTTTTTGCCCGAAAATAAAGGCAATGTATATTTTTTTTCTATAAAAAAGGGAAATTTCTTCACTTTTGCCCCAAAATAAGGCGTTTTTCCGCCTTTTTGACTCAAAATAAGTGCAATTTCTGCCTTTTCCCCAAAAGTAAATGGAATTTCAGTCTTTTTGCCGCAAAATAAGGGGAATTTCTGACTTTGTGCCCTGAAATAAGTGAAATTTCTAAAATTTTTCCCCAAAATAATGGAAATGTCTGCTTTTTGCCCCAAAAATAAGGAGAATTTCTGCCTTTTCGCCCCAAAATAAATGGAATTTCAGCATTTTTTCCTCAAAATAAAAGGAAATTCTGCCTTTTGACCCAAAATATGGGAAATTTCTGCCATTTTGCCCCAAAATAAGAAAAATTTCTGCAATTTTTTACCAAAATAAAAAAATTCTGCCTTTTTGTTTCAAAATAAGAGAAATTTCTACAATTTTTTCCTGAAATAAGTGAAATTTCTGCAATTTTGCCCCAAAAATAAGAAAAAATTTTGCTTTTTTCTTCTGCAATAAGTGAAATTTCTGCAATTTTGCCCTAAAATAAGGGGAATTTCTGCCATTTGCCCCAAAATATGGGGAATTTCTGCCTTTTTGCCGCGAAATAAGTGAAATTTCTGCAGTTTTACCCCAAAATAAAGGGAATTTCTGCCTTTTGCCCCAAAATTAGGGGAATTTCTTGAATTTTGCTCCAAAATACAGGACATTTTTGCCTTTTTGCCCGAAAATAAAGGCAATGTATACCTGTTTGCTATAAAAAAGGGAAATTTCTTCACTTTTGCCCCAAAATAAGGCGATTTTCCGCCTTTTTGACTCAAAATAAGTGCAATTTCTGCCTTTTCCCCAAAAGTAAATGGAATTTCTGTCTTTTTGCCCCAAAATAAGGGGAATTTCTGACTTTGTGCCCTGAAATAAGTGAAATTTCTAAAATTTTTCCCCAAAATAAGGGAAATGTCTGCTTTTTGCCCCAAAATAAGGAGAATTTCTGCCTTTTCGCCCAAAATAAGGGGAATTTCAGCATTTTTTTCTCAAAATAAAAGGAATTTCTGCCTTTTGCCCCAAAATATGGGAAATTTCTGCCATTTTGCCCCAAAATAAAAAAAATTTCTGCAATTTTTTACCAAAATAAAAAAAATTCTGCCTTTTTGTTTCAAAATAAGAGAAATTTCTACATTTTTTTCCTGAAATAAGTGAAATTTCTGCAATTTTGCCCCAAAATAAGGGAAATTTCTGCAATTTTGCCCCAAAGTAGAGGAAATTTCTGCAATTTTGCCCCAAATAAGGGGAATTTCTGACTTTTTGCACCCGAAAAAATGAGATTTTCTGTCTTTTTGCCCCAAAATAAAGAGAATTTCAGCCTTTTTGCCCGAAAATTATGAGAATTTCTGCAATTTTTCTTCAAAATACGGAAAATTTCTGCATTTTAGCCCCAAAATAAAGGGAATTTCTGCATTTTTCCCCAATATTAGGGGAATTTCTGCATTTTACTTCTAAATAAAAGGAATTTCTGCATGTTACCTCAAAATAAGAAGAATTTCTGACTTTTGACCCAAAATATGGGGAATTTCTGCCTTTTTGTTCCAAAATAAAGAAAATTTTTTCAATTTTGTACCATAATAAAAGAAATTTCTCCTTTTTGCCCCAAAATAAGGGGAATTTCTGCCTTTTTGCCCTGAAATATGTGAAATTTCTGCAATTTTACCCCAAAATAAAGTAAATTTCTGCCTTTTCGCCCCAAAATAATGGGAATTTCTGCCTTTTTGCCCCAAAATAAGAAAAATTTTTGTTTTTTCTTCTGAAATAAGTGAAATTTCTACAATTTTGCCCTAAAATTAGGGAAATTTCTGCAATTTTACCCCATAATAAAGCAAATTTCTGCAATTTTGCTGCAAAATAGGGGGAATTTCTGTTTTTTGCCCCCAAATAAAGCAAATTTCTGCAATTTTGCCCCAAAATAAGGGGATTTTCTGTTTTTTGCCCCCAAATAAGAGAAATTTCTGCAATTTTGACCTACAATAAGGGGAATTTCTGCCATTTGCCCCAAAATAAGGGTAATTTCTACCTTTTTGCTACAAAATAAAAAAAATTACTGCATGTTTTACCCCAAAATTGGTGAATTTCTGCATTTTTGCTTCAAAATACGAGGATTTTCTGCCTTTTTCGCCAAAAATAAGGGGAATTTCTGAGATTTGGCAACGAAATAAGTGAAATTTCTGCAGTTTTACCCCAAAATAAGGGAAATTTCTTCACTTTTGCCCCAGGAAAATGCGATTTTCCACCTTTTTGACTCAAAATAAGTGCAATTTATGCCTTGTCCCCCAAAATAAACGGAATTTCTGTCTTTTTACCCCAAAATAATGAGAATTTCTGACTTTTTGCCCTGAAATAAGTGAAATTTCTAAAATTTTTCCCCAAAATAAGAGAAATGTCTGCTTTTTGCCCCAAAATAAGGAGAATTTCTGCCTTTTTGCCCCAAAATAAGGGGAATTTCAGCCTTTTTTCCTTACATAAGAGGAATTTCTGCCTTTTGTCACAAAATATGGGAAATTTCTGCTTTTTGCGCCAAAATAAGAAAAATTTCTGCAATTTTGTACCAAAATAAAAGAAATTTCTGCCTTTTGTTCCAAAATAAGAGAAATCTCTGCCTTTTTTCCCTGAAATAAGTGAAACTTCTGCAATTTTGCCCCAAAATAAGGGAAATTTCTGCAATTTTGCCCCAAAGTAGAGGAAATTTCTGCAATTTTGCCCCAAATAAGGGGAATTTCTGAATTTTTACAACCGAAAAAAAAAGATTTTCTGTTTTTTTGACCAAAAATAAGGAGAATTTCAGCCTTTTTGCCCGAAAATTATGAGAATTTCTGCAATTTTTCTTCAAAATACGGAAAATTTCTTCCTTTTAGCCCCATAATAATGGGAATTTCTGCATTTTTCCCCAATATTAGGGGAATTTCTGCATTTTACCTCTAAATAAAAGGAATTTCTGCATGTTACCTCAAAATAAAAAGAATTTCTGCCTTTTACCCTAAAATATGGGTTATTTCTGCTTTTTTGTTCCAAAATAAAGAAAATTTCTTCAATTTTGTACCCTAATAAAAGAAATTTCTCCTTTTTGCCCCACAATAAGAGGAATTTCTGACTTTTTACCCTGAAATAAATGAAATTTCTGCAATTTTGCCCGAAAATAATGGAAATTTGTGCCTTTTTTGCCCCAAAATATAAGGAATTTCTGACTTTTGCTCCAAAATATGGGGAATTACAGCATTTTACCTCAAAAGAAAAGGAATTTCTGCCTTTTTGCCTTGAAATATGTGAAATTTCTGCAATTTTACCCCAAAATAAAGTGAATTTCTGCCTTTTTGCCCCAAAATAATGGGAATTTCTGCCTTTTTACCCCCAAAAAAGAAAAATTTTTGTTTTTTCTTCTGAAATAAGTGAAATTTGTGAAATTTTGCACTAAAATAAGGGAAATTTCTGCAATGTTTCCCCATAATAATGCATTTTCTGCAATTTTGCTGCAAAATAAGGGGAATTTCTGTATTTTGCCCCCAAATAAAGCAAATTTCTGCAATTTTGCCCCAAAATAAGGGGAATTTCTGTTTTTTGCCCCCAAATAAGGGAAATTTCTGCAATTTTGCCCTAAAATAAGAGGAATTTCTGCCATTTGCCCCAAAATAAGGGGGATTTCTGCATTTTTGCCACTAAATAAAGAAAATTACTGCATGTTTTACAACAAAATTAGGTGAATTTCTGCAATTTTGCTCCAAAATACGAGGATTTTCTGCCTTTTTCCCCGAAAATAGAGGGAATTTATGCCTTTTTGCCCCAAAATTAGGGGAATTTCTGCAATTTTGCTCCAAAATACTGGGAATTTCTGCCTCTTTGCCAGAAAATAAAGGCAATGTATACCTTTTTGCTATAAAAAAGGGAAATTTCTTCACTTTTGCCCCAAAATAAGGCGATTTTCCGCCTTTTTGACTCAAAATAAGTGCAATTTCTGCATTTTCCCCAAAAATAAACGGAATTTCTCTCTATTTGCGCCAAAATAAGGGGAATTTCTGACTTTTTGCCCTGAAATAAGTGAAATTTCTAAAATTTTTCCCCAAAATAAGAGAAATGTCTGCTTTTTGCCCCAAAATTAGAAGAATTTCTGCCTTTTGCCCCAAAATAAGTGGAATTTCAGCCTTTTTTTTTCAAAATAGGGGGAATTTCTGCCTTTTGCCCCATAATATCGGAAATTTTAGCCTTTTTGTCCCAAAATAAGAAAAATTTCTGCAATTTTGTACCAAAATAAAAGAAATTTCTGCCTTTTTGTTCCAAAATAAGAGAAATTTCTGCCTTTTTTCCCTGAAATAAGTGAAATTTCTGCAATTTTGCCACAAAATAAGGGAAATTTTTTCAATTTTGCCCCAAAGTAGAGGAAATTTCTGCAATTTTGCCCCAAATAAGGGGAATTTCTTAATTTTTGCACCCGAAAAAAGGAGATTTTCTGTCTTTTTGCCCCAAAATAAGGAGAATTTCAGCCTTTTTGCTCGAAAATTATGAGAATTTCTGCAATTTTTCTTCAAAATACGGAAAATTTCTGCCTTTTAGCCCCAAAATAAAGGGAATTTCTGCATTTTTCCCCGATATTAGGGGAATTTCTGCATTTTACCTCTAAATAAAAGGAATTTCTGCATGTTACCTCAAAATAAGAAGAATTTCTGCCTTTTACCCCAAAATATGGGGAATTTCTGCCTTTTTGTTCCAAAATAAAGAAAATTTGTTCAATTTTGTACCATAATAAAAGAAATTTCTCCTCTTTGCCCCAAAATGGGGGAATTCCTGCCTTTTTGCCCTAAATATGTGAAATTTCTGCAATTTTACCCTAAAATAAGGTAAATTTCTGCCTTTTTGCCCCAAAATAATGGGAATTTCTGACTTTTTGCCCCGAAATAATAAAAATTTTTGTTTTTTCTTCTGAAATAAGTGAAATTTCTGCAATTTTGTCTGAAAATAAGGGAAATTTGTGCCTTTTTTGCTCCAAAATAAGGGGAATTTCTTCCTTTTGTCCCAAAATATGGGTAATTTCAGCATTTTACCTTAAAATAAGGAAAATTTCTGCCTTTTTGCCCTGAAATATATGAAATTTCTGCAATATTACCCCAAAATAAGGTGAATTTCTGCCTTTTTGCCCCAAAATAAAAGGAATTTCAGCATTTTTTCCTCAAAATAAAAGGAATTTCTGCCTTTTGCCTCAAAATATGGGGAATTTCTGCCTTTTTGCCCCAAAATAATGGGAATTTCTGCCTTTTTGCCCCGAAATAAGAAAAATTTTTGTTTTTTCTTCTGAAAGAAGTGAAATTTCTGCAATTTTACCCCATAATAAAGCAAATTTCTGCAATTTTGATGCAAAATAAGAGGAATTTCTGTTTTTTGCCCCCAAATAAAGCAAATTTCTGCAATTTTGCGCCAAAATAAGGGGAATTTCTGTTTTTTGCCCCCAAATAAAAGAAATTTCTGCAATTTTGCCCTAAAATAAGGGGAATTTCAGCCTTTTTTCCTCAAAATAAGGGGAATTTCTGCCTTTTGCCCCAAAATATGGGAAATTTCTGCCTTTTTGCCCCAAAATAAGAAAAATTTCTGCAATTTTGTACCAAAATAAAAGAAATTTCTGCCTTTTTGTTCCAAAATAAAAGAAATTTCTGCCTTTTTTCCCTGAAATAAGTGAAATATCTGCAATTTTGCCCCAAAATAAGGGAAATTTCTGCAATTTGGCCCCAAAGTAGAGGAAATTTCTGCAATTTTGCCTCAAATAAGGGGAATTTCTGACATTTTGCACCCGAAAAAAGGAGATTTTCTGTATTTTTGCCCCAAAATAAAGAGAATTTCAGCCTTTTTGCCCGAAAATTAAGAATTTCTGCAATTTTTCTTCAAAATACGGAAAATTTCTGCCTTTTAGCCCCAAAATAAAAGGAATTTCTGCATTTTTCCCCAATATTAGGGGAATTTCTGCATTTTACCTCTAAATAAAAGGAATTTCTGCATGTTACCTCAAAATAAGAAGAATTTCTGCCTTTTACCTCAAAATATGGGGAATTTCTGCCTTTTTGTTCCAAAATAAAGAAAATTTCTTCAATTTTGTACCATAATAAAAGAAATTTCTCTTTTTTGCCCCAAAATAAGGAGAATTTCTGACTTTTTACCCTGAAATAAATGAAATTTCTGCAATTTTCCTTAAAATTATGGAAATTTGTGCCTTTTTTGCCCCAAAATAAGGGGAATTTCTGCCTTTTGTCCCAAAATATGGGTAATTTCAGCATTTTACCTCAAAATAAGGAAAATTTCTGCCTTTTTGCCCTGAAATATATGAAATTTCTGCAATTTTACCACAAAATAAAGTGAATTTCTGCCTTTGTGCCCCAAAATAAAGGAAATTTCTGCCTTTTTGCCCCAAAATAAGGGGAATTTCAGCATTTTTTTCCTCAAAATAAAGGGAATTTCTGCCTTTTTCCCCAAAATATCGGGAATTTCTGCCTTTTTACCCCAAAATAAGAAAAATGTCTGCCTTTTTTTCACTGAAATAAGTGAAATTTCTGCAATTTTGCCCCAAATAAGCGAAATTTCTGCAATTTTGCCCCAAAGTAAAGGAAATTTCTGCAATTTTGCCCCAAATAAGAGGAATTTTTGCCTTTTTGCCCCAAAATTAGGGGAATTTCTGTAATTTTGCTCCAAAATACGGGGAATTCCTGCCTTTTTGCCCGAAAATAAAGGGAATGTATACCTTTTTGCCATAAAAAAGGGAAATTTCTTCACTTTTGCCCCAAAATATAAAGATTTTCCTCCTTTTTGACTCAAAATAAGTGCAATTTCTGCCTATTTCCCAAAAATAAACGGAATTTCTCTCTTTTTGCCCCAAAATAAGGGGAATTTCTGACTTTTTGCCCTGAAATAATTGAAATTTCTAAAATTTTTCCTCAAAATAAGGGAAATGTCTGGTTTTGCCCCAAAATTAGGGGAATTTCTGCCTTTTTGCCCCAAAATAAAGGGAATTTCAATATTTTTTCCTAAAAATAAGGGAAATTTCTGCCTTTTGCCCCAAAATATGGGGAATTTCTATTTTTTTGCCCCAAAATAAAAAAAATTTCTGCAATTTTGTACCAAAATAAAAGAAATTTCTGCCTTTTTGCCCCAAAATAAGAGAAATTTCTGCCTTTTTTCTCTGAAATAAGTGAAATTTCTGCAATTTTGCCCCAAAATAAAGGAATATTCTGCAATTTTGCCTTAAAATAAGGGAAATTTCTGCAATTTTGCCCCAAAGTAAAGGAAATTTTTGCAATTTTGCCCAAAAATAAGGAGAACTTCAGCCTTTTTGCCCGAAAATTATGAGAATTTCTGCAATTTTTCTTCAAAATACAGAAAATTTCTGCCTTTTAGCCCCAAAATAAAGGGAATTTCTGCATTTTTCTCCAATATTAGGGGAATTTCTGCATTTTACCTCTAAATAAGGGGAATTTCTGATTTTACCTCAAAATAAGAAGAATTTCTGCCTTTTACCCTAAAATATGGTGAATTTCTGCCTTTTTGTTCCAAAATAAAGAAAATTTCTTCAATTTTGGACCATAATAAAAGAAATTTCTTCTTTTTGCCCCAAAATAAGGGGAATTTCTGAATTTTAAACTTGAAATAAATGAAATTTCTGCAATTTTGCCCGAAAATAAGGGAAATTTGTGCCTTTTTTTGGCCCAAAATAAGGGGAATTTTTTTCTTTTGCCCCAAAATATGGAAAATTTCAGCATTTTACCTCAAAATAAGGGGAATTTCTGCTTTTTTGTAATGAAATATGTGAAATTTCTGCAATTTTACCACAAAATAAGGTGAATTTCTGCCCTTTTGCCCCCCAAAAATGGGAATTTCTGCCTTTTTGCCCCAAAATAAGAAAAAATTTTGTTTTTTCTTGTGAAATAAGTGTAATTTCTGCACTTTTGCTCTAAAATAAGGGAATTTTCAGCAATTTTTCATAAATAATAAAGCAAATTTCTGCAATTTTGCCACAAAATAAGGGGAATTTCTGTTTTTGCCCCCAAATAAAGCAAATTTCTGCAATTTCCCCCAAAATAAGGGGAATTTCTGTTTTTTGCCCCCAAATAAGGGAAATTTCTGCAATTTTGCCCTAAAATAAGGGGAATTTCTGCCATTTGCCCCAAAATAAGGGGAATTTCTGCCTATTTGCCACAAAATAAAGAAAATTACTGCATGTTTTACCCCAAAATTAGGTGAATTTCTGCAATTTTGCTACAAAAGAAGAGGATTTTCTGAGTTTTTCGCCGGAAATAAAAGGACTTTCTGCCATCTTCCCGCGAAATAAGTGAAATTTCTTCAGTTTTACACCAAAATAAGGAGAAATTCTTCCTTTTTGCCCCAAAATTAGGGGAATTTCTGCAATTTTGCTCCAAAATACGGGGAATTTCTGCCTTTTTGCCCGAAAAAAAAGGGAATGTATACCTTTTTGCCATAAAAAAGGGAAATTTCTTCACTTATGCCCCAGAAAAAGGCGATTTTCCGCCTTTTTGACTCAAAATATGTGCAATTTCTGCCTTTTCCCCAAAAATAAACGGAATTTCTGTCTTTTTGCCGCAAAATAAGGGTAATTTCTGAATTTTTGCCCTGAAATAATTTAAATTTCTAAAATTTTTCCCCAAAATAAAGGAAATGTCTGCTTTTAGCCCCAAAATAAGGGGAATTTCTGCCTTTTTGCCCCAAAATAAGAGGAATTTCAGCCTTTTTTCCTCAAAATAAGGGGAATTTCTTCCTTTTGCCCCAAAATATGAGAAATTTCTGCCTTTTTGCCCCAAAATAAGAAAAATTTCTGCAATTTTGTACCAAAATAAAAGAAATTTCTGCCTTTTTGTTCCAAAATAAGAGAAATTTCTGCCTTTTTTCCCTGAAATATGTGAAATTTCTGCAATTTTGCCCCAAAATAAGGGAAATTTCTGCAATTTTGCCCCAAAGTAGAGGAAATTTCTGCAATTTTGTTCCAAATAAGGGGAATTTCTGACTTTTTGCACCCGAAAAAAGGAGATTTTCTGTCTTTTTGCCCCAAAATAAGGAGAATTTAAGCTTTTTGCCTGAAAATTATGAGAATTTCTGCAATTTTTCTTCAAAATACTGAAAATTTCTGTCTTTTAGCCCCAAAATAAAGGGAATTTCTGCATTTTTCCCCAATATTAGGGGAATTTCTGCATTTTACCTCTAAATAAAAGGAATTTCTGCATGTTACCTCAAAATAAGAAGAATTTCTGCCTTTTACCCCAAAATATGGGGACTTTCTTTCTTTTTTTTTCCAAAATAAAGAAAATTTCTTAAATTTTGTACCATAATAAAAGAAATTTCTACTTTTTGCCCCTAAATAAGGGGAATTTCTGACTTTTTATGCTGAAAAAAATGAAATTTCTGCAATTTTGCCCGATAAGAAGGGAAATTTGTGCCTTTTTTGCCCCCAAATAAGAGGAATTTCTGCCTTTTTTCCAATATATAGGTAATTTCAGCATTTTGCATCAAAATAAGGAAAATTTCTGCCTTTTTGCCTTCAAATATATGAAATTTCTGCAATTTTACCCCAAAATAAGGTGAATTTCTACCATTTTGCCCCAAAATAAGGGGAATTTCTGCCTTTTTGCCCCAAAATAAGGGGAATTTCAGCATTTTTTCCTCAAATTAAGGGGAATTTCTGTTTTTTGCCCCAAAATACGGGGAATTTCTGCCTTTTTGCCCCAAAATAAGAGAAATTTCTGCCTTTTTTCCCTGAAATAAGTGAAATTTCTGCAATTTTGCCCCAAAATAAGGAAAATTTCTGCAATTTTGCCCCAAAGTAAATGAAATTTCTGCAATTTTGCCCCAAATAAGGGGAATTTCTGCCTTTTTGTCCTATAATTAGGGGAATTTCTGCAATTTTGCTCCAAAATACTGGGAATTTCTGCCTTTTTGCACGAAAATTAAGAGAATGTATACCTTTTTGCCATAAAAAAAGGAAATTTCTTCACTTTTGCCCCAAAACAAGGGGATCTTTCGCCATTTTGACTCAAAATAAGTGCAATTTCTGCCTTTTCCCCAAAAATAAACGGAAATTCTGCCTTTTTGCCCCAAAATAAGAGGAATTTCTTACTTTTTGGCCTGAAATAAGTGAAATTTCTATAATTTTTTTCCAAAATAATGGAAATGTCTGCTTTTTGCCCCAAAATAAGGGGAATTTCTGCCTTTTTGTCCCAAAATAATGGGAATTTCAGCATTTTTTTCTTCAAAATAAGGGGAATTTCTGCCTTATGCCCCAAAATATGGGAAATTTCTGTCTTTTTGCCCAAAAATAAGAAAAATTTGTGCAATTTTGTTCCAAAATAAAAGAAATTTCTGCCTTTTTGCCCCAAAATAAGAGAAATTTCTTCCTTTTTTCCCTGAAATAAGTGAAATTTCTGCAATTTTGCCCCAAAATAAAGGAAATTTCTGCAATTTTGCCCCAAAGTAAAGGAAATTTCTGCAATTTTGCCCCAAATAAGGGGAATTTCTGACTTTTTGCACCCGAAAAAAGGAAACTTTCTGTCTTTTTGCCCCAAAATTAAGAGAATTTCAGCCTTTTTGCCCGAAAATTATGAAAATTTCTGCAATTTTTCTTCAAAATATGGAAAATTTCTGCCTTTTAGCCCCAAAATAAAGGGAATTTCTGCATTTTTCCCCAATATTAGGGGAATTTCTGCAATTTACCTCTAAATAAGAGGAAATTCTGCATTTTACCTCAAAATAAGAAGAATTTCTGCCTTTTACACCAAAATATGAGGAATTTCTGACTTTTTGTTCCAAAATAAAGAAAATTTCTTCAATTTTGTACCATAATAAAAGAAATTTCTTATTTTTGCCACAAAATAAGGGGAATTTCTGACTTTTTACCCTTAAATAGATGAAATTTCTGCAATTTTGCCCGAAAATAAGGGAAATTTTTGCCTTTTTGCTCCAAAATAATGGGAATTTCTTCCTTTTGCCCCAAAATATGGGGAATTTCAGCATTTTACCTCAAAATAAGGGGAATTTCTGCTTTTTTGCCCTGAAATATGTGAAATTTCTGCAATTTTACCCCAAAATAAGGTGAATTTCTGCATTTTTGCCCCAAAATAATGGGAATTTCTTCATTTTTGCCCCAAAATGAGAAAAAAAATTTGCTTTTTTCTTCTGAAATAAGTGAAAATTCTGCAATTTTGCCCTAAAATAAGAATATTTTCTGCAATTTTACCCCATAATAAAGCAAATTTCTGCAATTTTGCTGCAAAATAAGGGGAATTTCTGTTTTTTGCCCCCAAATAAAGCAAATTTCTGCAATTTTGCCCCAAAATAAGGGGAATTTCTGTTTTTTACCCCCAAATAAGGGAAATTTCTACAATTTTGCCCTAAAAGAAAGGGATTTTCTGCCATTTGCCCCAAGATAAGGGGAATTTCTGCCTTTTTGCCACAAAATAAAGAAAATTACTGCATGTTTTACCCCAAAATTAGGTGAATTTCTACAATTTTGCTCCAAAATACGAGGATTTTCTGCATTTTTCGCCGAAAATAAGGGGAATTTCTGCCATTTTGCCGCGAAATAAGTGAAATTTCTGCAGTTTTACCCCAAAATAAGGGGAATTTCTGCAATTTTGCTCCAAAATACAGGGAATATCTGCCTTTTTGCCCGAAAATAAAGGCAATGTATACCTTTTTGCTATATAAAGGAAAATTTCTTCACTTTTGCCCCAAAATAAAGCGATTTTCCGCCTTTTTGACTCAAAATAAGTGCAATTTCTGCCTTTTCCCCAGAAATAAAAAGAATTTCTGTCTTTTTGCCCCAAAATAAGGGGAATTTCTACGTTTTTGCCCTAAAATATGTGAAATTTCTGCAATTTTACCCCATAATAAAGCAAATTTCTGCAATTTTGCCTCAAAATAAGGGGAATTTCTGTTTTTTGCCCCCAAATAAGGGAAATTTCTGCAATTTTGCCCTAAAATAAGGGGAATTTCTGCCATTTGCCCCAAAATAAGGGGAAATTCTGCCTTTTTGCCACAAAATAAAGAAAATTACTGCATGTTTTACCCCAAAATTAGGTGAATTTCTGCAATTTTGCTCCAAAATACGAGGATTTTCTGCCCTTTTCGCCGAAAATATGGGGAATTTCTGCCATTTTGCCGCGAAATAAGTGAAATTTCTGCAGTTTTACCCCAAAATAAGGGGAATTTCTGCCTTTTTGCCCCAAAATTAGGGGAATTTCTGCAATTTTGCTCCAAAATACGGGGAATTTCTGCCTTTTTGCCCGAAAATAAAGGCAATGTATACCTTTTTGCTATAAAAAAGGGAAATTTCTTCACTTTTGCCCCAAAATAAGGCGATTTTCCGCCTTTTTGACTCAAAATAAGTGCAATTTCTGCCTTTTCCCCAAAAATAAACGGAATTTCTGTCTTTTTGCCCCAAAATAAGGGAAATTTCTGACTTTTTGCCCTGAAATAAGTGAAATTTCTAAAATTTTTCCCCAAAATAATGGAAATGTCTGCTTTTGCCCCAAAATAAGGGGAATTTCTGCCTTTTGCCCAAAAATATGGGAAATTTCTGCCTTTTGGCCCCAAAATAAGAGAAATTTCTCCAATTTTGTACCAAAATAAAAGAAATTTCTGCCTTTGTGTTCCAAAATAAGAGATATTTCTGCCTTTTTTCCCTGAAATAAGTGAAATTTCTGCAATTTTGCCTCAAAATAAGGGAAATTTCTGCAATTTTGCCCCAAAGTAGAGGAAATTTCTGAAATTTTGCCCCAAATAAGAGGAATTTTGACTTTTTGCACCCGAAAAAAGGAGATTTTCTGACTTTTTGCCCAAAAATAAGGAAAATTTCAGCCTTTTTGCCCGAAAATTTTGAGAATTACTTCAATTTTTCTTCAAAATACAGAAAATTTCTGCCTTTTAGCCCCAAAATAAAGGGGATTTCTGCATTTTTCCCCAATATTAGGGGAATTTCTTCATTTTACCTCTAAATAAGGGGATTTTCTGCATTTTAACTCAAAATAAGAAGAATTTCTGCATTTTACCCTAAAATATGGTGAATTTCTGCCTTTTTGTTCAAAAATAAAGATAATTTCTTCAATTTTGTACCATAATAAAAGAAATTTCTCCTTTTGGCCCCAAAATAAGGGGAATTTCTGACTTTTTACCCTGAAATAAATGAAATTTCTGCAATTTTGGCCAAAAATAAGAGAAATTTGTGCCTTTTTTGCCCCAAAATAAGGGGAATTTCTGCCTTTTGCCACAAAATATGGTGAATTTCAGCATTTTACCTCAAAATAAAGGGAATTTCTGCCTTTTTGCCCTGAAATATGTGAAATTTCTTCAATTTTACCCCAAAATAGTTGAATTTCTGCCTTTTTGCCCCAAAATAAAGGGAATTTCTGCCTTTTTGCCCCAAAATAAGAAAAATTTTTGTTTTTTCTTCTGAAATAAGTGAAATTTCTGCAATTTTGCCCTAAAATAAGGGAAATTTCTGCAATTTTTCCCCATAATAAAGCAAATTTCTGCAATTTTGCTGCAAAATAAGAGGAATTTCTGATTTTTTCCCCCAAATAAAGCAAATTTCTGCAATTTTGGCCCAAAATAAGGGGAATTTCTGTTTTTTGTCCCCAAATAAGGGAAATTTCTGCAATTTTGCCATAAAATATGGGAAATTTCTGCAATTTTGCCCCAAAGAAAGGAAATTTCTGCAATTTTGCCCCAAATAAGGAGAATTTCTGCATTTTTGCCCCAAAATTAGGGGAATTTCTGCAATTTTGCTTCAAAATACAAGGAATTTCTGCTTTTTTGCCCGTAAATAAAGAGAATGTATACCTTTTTGCCATAAAAAAGAGAAATTTCTTCAGTTTGCCGCAAAATAAAGGGAATTTCTGCATTTTTCTCCAATGTTTGGGGAATTTCTGCATTTTACCTCTAAATAAGGGGAAATTCTGCATTTTACCTCAAAATAAGAAGAATTACTGCCTTATAACCCAAAATATGGGGAATTTCTGCTTTTTTGTTCCAAAATAAAGAAAATTTCTTCAATTTTGTACCATAATAAAAGAAATTTCTCCTTTTTGCCCCAAAATAAGGGGAATTTCTGACTTTTTACCCTGAATTAAATGAAATTTCTGCAATTTTGCCCGTAAATAAGGGAAATTTGTGCCTTTTTTGCCCCAAAATAAGGGGAATTTCTGCCTTTTGCCCCAAAATATGGGGAATTTCAGCATTTTACCTCAAAATAAGGGGAGTTTCTGCGTTTTTGCCCTAAAATATGTGAAATTTCTGCAATTTTACCCCATAATAAAGCAAATTTCTGCAATTTTGCTGCAAAATAAAGGGGAATTTCTGTTTTATGCCTCCAAATAAAGCAACTTTCTGCAATTTTGCCTCAAAATAAGGGGAATTTCTGTTTTTTGCCCCCAAATAAGGGAAATTTCTGCAATTTTGCCCTAAAATAAGGGGAATTTCTGCCATTTGCCCCAAAATAAGGGGAAATTCTGCCTCTTGGCCACAAAATAAAGAAAATTACTGCATGTTTTACCCCAAAATTAGGTGAATTTCTGCAATTTTGCTCCAAAATACGAGGAATTTCTGCCTTTTTGGCCGAAAATAAGGGGAATTTCGGCCATTTTACCGCGAAATAAGCGAAATTTCTGCAGTTTTACCCCAAAATAAGGGGAATTTCTGCCTTTTTGTCCCAAAATTAGGGGAATTTCTGCAATTTTGCTCCAAAATACAGGGAATTTCTGCCTTTTTGCCCGAAAATAAAGGCAATGTATAACTTTTTGCTATAAAAAAGGGAAATTTCTTCACTTTTGCCCCAAAATAAGGTGATTTTCTGCCTTTTTGCCTCAAAATAAGTGCAATTTCTGCCTTTTCCCCAAAAATAAACGGAATTTCTGTCTTTTTGCCCCAAAATAAGGGAAATTTCTAACTTTTTGCCCTGAAAAAAGTGAAATTTCTAAAATTTTTCCCCAAACTAAGAGAAATGTCTGCTTTTTGCCCCAAAATAAGGAGAATTTCTGCTTTTTTGCCCCAAAATAAGGGGAATTTCAGCCTTTTTTCCTCAAAATAAGGGGAATTTCTGCCTTTTACCCAAAAATATAGGAAATTTCTGCTTTATTGCCCCAAAATAAGAAAAATTTCTGCAATTTTTTACCAAAATAAAAAAAATTCCTGCCTTTTTGTTCTAAAATAAGAGAGATTTCTGTCTTTCTTCCCTGAAATAAGTAAAATTTCTGCAATTTTGCCCCAAAATAAGGGAAATTTCTGCAATTTTGCCCCAAAGTAAAGGAAATTTCTGCAATTTTGCCCCAAATAAGGGGAATTTCTGAATTTTTGCACCCGAAAAAAAAATATTTTCTGTATTTTGTCCCAAAATAAAAAGAATTTCAGCTTTTTTGCCCGGAAATTATGAGAATTTCTGCAATTTTTCTTCAAAATACGGAAAATTTCTGCCTTTTAGTCACAAAATAAAGGGAATTTCTGCATATTTCTCAAATATTAGGGGAATTTCTGCATTTTACCTCTAAATAAAAGAAATTTCCGCATGTTACCTCAAAATAAGAAGAATTTCTGACTTTTGCCCCAAAATATGGGGAATTTCTGCCTTTTTGTTCCAAAATAAAGAAAATTTCTTCAACTTTGTACCATAATAAAAGAAATTTCTCCTTTTTGCCCCAAAATAAGGGAAATTTCTGTCTTTTTGCCCTGAAATATGTGAAATTTCTGCAATTTTACCCCAAAATAAGGAAAATTTCTGCCTTTTTGCCCCAAAATAATGGGAATTTCTGCCTTTTTGCCCCAAAATAAGAAAAAAATTTGTTTTTTTCCTGAAACAAGTGAAATTTCTGCAATTTTGCCCTAAAATAAGGGAAATTTCTGCAATTTTACCCCATAATAAAGCAAATTTCTGCAATTTTGCTGCAAAATAAGGGGAATTTCTGTTTTTTGCCCCCAAATAAAGCAAATTTCAGCAATTTTGCCCCAAAATAAGGGGAATTTCTGTTTTTTGCCCCCAAATAAGGGAAATTTCTGCAATTTTGCCCTTAAATAAGGGGAATTTCTGCCATTTGCCCCAAAATAAGGGGAATTTCTGCCTTTTTGCTACAAAATAAATTACTGCATGTTTTACCCCAAAATTAGGTGACTTTCTGCAATTTTGCTCCAAAATACGATGATTTTCTGCCTTTTTCGCCAAAAATAAGGGGAATTTCTGCGATTTGGCCGCGAAATAAGTGAAATTTCTGCAGTTTTACCCCAAAATAATGGGAATTTCTGCCTTTTTTGCCCCAAAATTCGGCGAATTTCTGCAATTTTGCTCCAAAATACGAGGAATTTCTGCCTTTTTGCCCGAAAATAAAGGCAATGTATACCTTTTTGCTATAAAAAAGGGAAATGTCTTCACTTTTGCCCCAGAAAAAGGCGACTTTCTGCCTTTTTGACTCAAAATAAGTGCAATTTCTGCCTTTTCCCCAAAAATAAACGGAATATCTGTCTTTTTCCCCAAAATAAGAGGAATTTCTGAATTTTGCCCTGAAATAAGTGAAATTTCTAAAATTTTTCCTCAAAATAAGGGAAATGTCTGCTTTTTGCTCCAAAATAAGGATAATTTCTGCCTTTTTGCCCCAAAATAAGGGGAATTTCAGCCTTTTTTCCTTAAAATAAGAAAAATTTCTGCAATATTGTACAAAAATAAAAGAAATTTCTGCCTTTTGTTCCAAAATGAGAGAAATTTCTGCCTTTTTGCCCTGAAATAAGTGAAATTTCTGCAATTTTGCCCCATAATAAAGCAAATTTCTGCAATTTTGCTGCAAAATAAGAGGAATTTCTGTTTTTTCCCCCAAACAAAGCAAATTTCTGCAATTTTGGCCCAAAATAAGAGGAATTTCTGTTTTTTGTCCCCAAATAAGGGAAATTTCTGCAATTTTGCCCTCAAATAAGGGAAATTTCTGCAATTTTGCCCCAAAGAAAGGAAATTTCTGCAATTTTGCCCCAAATAAGGAGAATTTCTGCATTTTTGCCCCAAAATTAGGGGAATTTCTGCAATTTTGCTTCAAAATACAAGGAATTTCTGCTTTTTTGCCCGTAAATAAAGGGAATGTATACCTTTTTGCCATAAAAAAGAGAAATTTCTTCAGTTTGGCGCAAAATAAAGGGAATTTCTGCAATTTTCTCCAATGTTTGGGGAATTTCTGCATTTTACCTCTAAATAAGGGGAAATTCTGCATTTTACCTCAAAATAAGAAGAATTACTGCCTTTTAACCCAAAATATGGGGAATTTCTGCTTTTTTGTTCCAAAATAAAGAAAATTTCTTCAATTTTGTACCATAATAAAAGAAATTTCTCCTTTTTGCCCCAAAATAAGGGGAATTTCTGACTTTTTACCCTGAATTAAATGAAATTTCTGCAATTTTGCCCGAAAATAAGAGAAATTTGTGCCTTTTTTGCCCCAAAATAAGGGGAATTTCTGCCTTTTGCCCCAAAATATGGTGAATTTCAGCATTTTACCTCAAAATAAAGGGAATTTCTGCCTTTTTGCCCTGAAATATGTGAAATTTCTTCAATTTTACCCCAAAATAAGGTGAATTTCTGCCTTTTTGCCCCAAAATAAAGGGAATTTCTGCCTTTTTGCCCCAAAATAAGAAAAATTTTTGTTTTTTCTTCTGAAATAAGTGAAATTTCTGCAATTTTGCCCTAAAATAAGGGAAATTTCTGCAATTTTTCCCCATAATAAAGCAAATTTCTGCAATTTTGCTGCAAAATAAGAGGAATTTCTGATTTTTTCCCCCAAATAAAGCAAATTTCTGCAATTTTGGCCCAAAATAAGGGGAATTTCTGTTTTTTGTCCCCAAATAAGGGAAATTTCTGCAATTTTGCCATAAAATAAGGGAAATTTCTGCAATTTTGCCCCAAAGAAAGGAAATTTCTGCAATTTTGCCCCAAATAAGGAGAATTTCTGCATTTTTGCCCCAAAATTAGGGGAATTTCTGCAATTTTGCTTCAAAATACAAGGAATTTCTGCTTTTTTGCCCGTAAATAAAGGGAATGTATACCTTTTTGCCATAAAAAAGAGAAATTTCTTCAGTTTGCCGCAAAATAAAGGGAATTTCTGCATTTTTCTCCAATGTTTGGCGAATTTCTGCATTTTACCTCTAAATAAGGGGAAATTCTGCATTTTACCTCAAAATAAGAAGAATTACTGCCTTATAACCCAAAATATGGGGAATTTCTGCTTTTTTGTTCCAAAATAAAGAAAATTTCTTCAATTTTGTACCATAATAAAAGAAATTTCTCCTTTTTGCCCCAAAATAAGGGGAATTTCTGACTTTTTACCCTGAATTAAATGAAATTTCTGCAATTTTGCCCGTAAATAAGGGAAATTTGTGCATTTTTTGCCCCAAAATAAGGGGAATTTCTGCCTTTTGCCCCAAAATATGGGGAATTTCAGCATTTTACCTCAAAATAAGGGGAATTTCTGTGTTTTTGCCCTAAAATATGTGAAATTTCTGCAATTTTACCCCATAATAAAGCAAATTTCTGCAATTTTGCTGCAAAATAAAGGGGAATTTCTGTTTTATGCCCCCAAATAAAGCAACTTTCTGCAATTTTGCCTCAAAATAAGGGGAATTTCTGTTTTTTGCCCCCAAATAAGGGAAATTTCTGCAATTTTGCCCTAAAATAAGGGGAATTTCTGCCATTTGCCCCAAAATAAAGGGAAATTCTGCCTTTTGGCCACAAAATAAAGAAAATTACTGCATGTTTTACCCCAAAATTAAGTGAATTTCTGCAATTTTGCTCCAAAATACGAGGATTTTCTGCCTTTTTGGCTGAAAATAAGGGGAATTTCGACCATTTTACCGCGAAATAAGTGAAATTTCTGCAGTTTTACCCCAAAATAAGGGGAATTTCTGCCTTTTTGCCCCAAAATTAGGGGAATTTCTGCAATTTTGCTCCAAAATACAGGGAATTTCTGCCTTTTTGCCCGAAAATAAAGGCAATGTATAACTTTTTGCTATAAAAAGGGGAAATTTCTTCACTTTTGCCCAAAAATAAGGCGATTTTCCGCCTTTTTGCCTCAAAATAAGTGCAATTTCTGCCTTTTCCCCAAAAATAAACGGAATTTCTGTCTTTTTGCCCCAAAATAAGGGAAATTTCTAACTTTTTGCCCTGAAAAAAGTGAAATTTCTAAAATTTTTCCCCAAACTAAGAGAAATGTCTGCTTTTTGCCCCAAAATAAGGAGAATTTCTGCTTTTTTGCCCCAAAATTAGGGGAATTTCAGCCTTTTTTCCTCAAAATAAGGGGAATTTCTGCCTTTTACCCAAAAATATAGGAAATTTCTGCTTTATTGCCCCAAAATAAGAAAAATTTCTGCAATTTTTTACCAAAATAAAGAAAATTTCTGCCTTTTTGTTCTAAAATAAGAGAAATTTCTGCCTTTCTTCCCTGAAATAAGTAAAATTTCTGCAATTTTGCCCCAAAATAAGGGAAATTTCTGCAATTTTGCCCCAAAGTAAAGGAAATTTCTGCAATTTTGCCCCAAATAAGGGGAATTTCTGAATTTTTGCACCCGAAAAAAAAATATTTTCTGTATTTTGTCCCAAAATAAAAAGAATTTCAGGTTTTTTGCCCGGAAATTATGAGAATTTCTGCAATTTTTCTTCAAAATACGGAAAATTTCTGCCTTTTAGTCACAAAATAAAGGGAATTTCTGCATTTTTCTCAAATATTAGGGGAATTTCTGCATTTTACCTCTAAATAAAAGAAATTTCTGCATGTTACCTCAAAATAAGAAGAATTTCTGACTTTTGCCCCAAAATATGGGGAATTTCTGCCTTTTTGTTCCAAAATAAAGAAAATTTCTTCAACTTTGTACCATAATAAAAGAAATTTCTCCTTTTTGCCCCAAAATAAGGGAAATTTCTGTCTTTTTGCCCTGAAATATGTGAAATTTCTGCAATTTTACCCCAAAATAAGGTAAATTTCTGCCTTTTTGCCCCAAAATAATGGGAATTTCTGCCTTTTTGCCCCAAAATAAGAAAAAATTTTGTTTTTTTCCTGAAACAAGTGAAATTTCTGCAATTTTGCCCTAAAATAAGGGAAATCTCTGCAATTTTACCCCATAATAAAGCAAATTTCTGCAATTTTGCTGCAAAATAAGGGGAATTTCTGTTTTTTGCCCCCAAATAAAGCAAATTTCAGCAATTTTGCCCCAAAATAAGGGGAATTTCTGTTTTTTGCCCCCAAATAAGGGAAATTTCTGCAATTTTGCCCTTAAATAAGGGGAATTTCTGCCATTTGCCCCAAAATAAGGGGAATTTCTGCCTTTTTGCTACAAAATAAATTACTGCATGTTTTACCCCAAAATTAGGTGACTTTCTGCAATTTTGCTCCAAAATACGATGATTTTCTGCCTTTTTCGCCAAAAATAAGGGGAATTTCTGCGATTTGGCCGCGAAATAAGTGAAATTTCTGCAGTTTTACCCCAAAATAATGGGAATTTCTGCCTTTTTGCCCCAAAATTCGACGAATTTCTGCAATTTTGCTCCAAAATACGAGGAATTTCTGCCTTTTTGCCCGAAAATAAAGGCAATGTATACCTTTTTGCTATAAAAAAGGGAAATTTCTTCACTTTTGCCCCAGAAAAAGGCGACTTTCTGCCTTTTTGACTCAAAATAAGTGCAATTTCTGCCTTTTCCCCAAAAATAAACGGAATATCTGTCTTTTTCCCCAAAATAAGAGGAATTTCTGAATTTTGCCCTGAAATAAGTGAAATTTCTAAAATTTTTCCTCAAAATAAGGGAAATGTCTGCTTTTTGCTCCAGAATAAGGATAATTTCTGCCTTTTTGCCCCAAAATAAGGGGAATTTCAGCCTTTTTTCCTTAAAATAAGAAAAATTTCTGCAATATTGTACAAAAATAAAAGAAATTTCTGCCTTTTGTTCCAAAATGAGAGAAATTTCTGCCTTTTTGCCCTGAAATAAGTGAAATTTCTGCAATTTTGCCCCATAATAAAGCAAATTTCTGCAATTTTCCTGCAAAATAAGAGGAATTTCTGTTTTTTCCCCCAAACAAAGCAAATTTCTGCAATTTTGGCCCAAAATAAGGGGAATTTCTGTTTTTTGTCCCCAAATAAGGGAAATTTCTGCAATTTTGCCCTCAAATAAAGGAAATTTCTGCAATTTTGCCCCAAAGAAAGGAAATTTCTGCAATTTTGCCCCAAATAAGGAGAATTTCTGCATTTTTGCCCCAAAATTAGGGGAATTTCTGCAATTTTGCTTCAAAATACAAGGAATTTCTGCTTTTTTGCCCGTAAATAAAGGGAATGTATACCTTTTTGCCATAAAAAAGAGAAATTTCTTCAGTTTGCCGCAAAATAAAGGGAATTTCTGCAATTTTCTCCAATGTTTGGGGAATTTCTGCATTTTACCTCTAAATAATGGGAAATTCTGCATTTTACTTCAAAATAAGAAGAATTACTGCCTTTTAACCCAAAATATGGATAATTTCTGCTTTTTTGTTGCAAAATAAAGAAAATTTCTTCAATTTTGTACCATAATAAAAGAAATTTCTCCTTTTTGCCCCAAAATAAGGGGAATTTCTGACTTTTTACCCTGAATTAAATGAAATTTCTGCAATTTTGCCCGAAAATAAGGGAAATTTGTGCCTTTTTTGCCCGAAAATAAGGGGAATTTCTGCCTTTTCACCAAAATATGGGGAATTTCAGCATTTTACTTCAAAATAAGGGGAATTTCTGTGTTTTTGCCCTAAAATATGTGAAATTTCTGCAATTTTACCCTATAATAAAGCAAATTTCTGCAATTTTGCTGCAAAATAAGGGGAATTTCTGTTTTTTGCCCCCAAATAAAGCAACTTTCTGCAATTTTGCCTCAAAATAAAGGGAATTTCTGTTTTTTGCCCCCAAATAAGGGAAATTTCTGCAATTTTGCCCTAAAATAAGGGGAATTTCTGCCATTTGCCCCAAAATAAGGGGAAATTTTGCCTTTTGGCCACAAAATAAAGAAAATTACTGCATGTTTTACCCCCAAATTAGGTGAATTTCTGCAATTTTCCTCCAAAATACGAGGATATTCTGCCTTTTTGGCCGAAAATAAGGGGAATTTCTGCCATTTTGCCGCGAAATAAGTGAAATTTCTGCAGTTTTACCCCAAAATAAGGGGATAATTTCTGCTTTTTTGCCCCAAAATTAGGGGAATTTCTGCAATTTTGCTCCAAAATACAGGGAATTTCTGCCTTTTTGCCCGAAAATAAAGGCAATGTATAACTTTTTGCTATAAAAAGGGGAAATTTCTTCACTTTTGCCCCAAAATAAGGCGATTTTCCGCCTTTTTGCCTCAAAATAAGTGCAATTTCTGCCTTTTCCCCAAAAATAAACGGAATTTCTGTCTTTTTGCCCCAAAATAAGGGAAATTTCTAACTTTTTGCCCTGAAAAAAGTGAAATTTCTAAAATTTTTCCCCAAACTAAGAGAAATGTCTGCTTTTTGCCCCAAAATAAGGAGAATTTCTGCTTTTTTGCCCCAAAATAAGGGGAATTTCAGCCTTTTTTCCTCAAAATAAGGGGAATTTCTGCCTTTTACCCAAAAATATAGGAAATTTCTGCCTTTTTGCCCCAAAATAAGAAAAATTTCTGCAATTTTTTACCAAAATAAAAAAAATTTCTGCCTTTTTGTTCCAAAATAAGAGAAATTTCTGCCTTTTTTCCCTGAAATAAGTAAAATTTCTGCAATTTTGCCCCAAAATAAGGGAAATTTCTGCAATTTTGCCCCAAAGTAAAGGAAATTTCTGCAATTTTGCCCCAAATAAGGGGAATTTCTGACTTTTTGCACCCGAAAAAAAATATTTTCTGTATTTTGTCCCAAAATAAAAAGAATTTCAGGTTTTTTGCCCGGAAATTATGAGAATTTCTGCAATTTTTCTTCAAAATACGGAAAATTTCTGCCTTTTAGTCCCAAAATAAAGGGAATTTCTGCATTTTTCTCAAATATTAGGGGAATTTCTGCATTTTACCTCTAAATAAAAGAAATTTCTGCATGTTACCTCAAAATAAGAAGAATTTCTGACTTTTGCCCCAAAATATGGGGAATTTCTGCCTTTTTGTTCCAAAATAAAGAAAATTTCTTCAACTTTGTACCATAATAAAAGAAATTTCTCCTTTTTGCCCCAAAATAAGGGAAATTTCTGTCTTTTTGCCCTGAAATATGTGAAATTTCTGCAATTTTACCCCAAAAAAAGGTAAATTTCTGCCTTTTTGCCCCAAAATAATGGGAATTTCTGCCTTTTTGCCCCAAAATAAGAAAAAATTTTGTTTTTTTCCTGAAACAAGTGAAATTTCTGCAATTTTGCCCTAAAATAAGGGAAATTTTGCAATTTTACCCCATAATAAAGCAAATTTCTGCAATTTTGCCCTAAAATAAGAGAAATTTCTGCAATTTTGCCACAAAGAAAGGAAATTTCTGCAATTTTGCCTCAAAATAAGGGGAATTTCTGTTTTTTGCCCCCAAATAAGGGAAATTTCTGCAAATTTGCCCTTAAATAAGGGGAATTTCTGCCATTTGCCCCAAAATAAGGGGAATTTCTGCCTTTTTGCTACAAAATAAAGAAAATTACTGCATGTTTTACCCCAAAATTAGGTGAATTTCTGCAATTTTGCTCCAAAATACGATGATTTTCTGCCTGTTTCACCAAAAATAAGGGGAATTTCTGCGATTTGGCCGCGAAATAAGTGAAATTTCTGCAGTTTTACCCCAAAATAATGGGAATTTCTGCCTTTTTGCCCCAAAATTCGGCGAATTTCTGCAATTTTGCTCCAAAATACGAGGAATTTCTGCCTTTTTGCCCGAAAATAAAGGCAATGTATACCTTTTTGCTATAAAAAAGGGAAATTTCTTCACTTTTGCCCCAGAAAAAGGCGACTTTCTGCCTTTTTGACTCAAAATAAGTGCAATTTCTGCCTTTTCCCCAAAAATAAACGGAATATCTGTCTTTTTCCCCAAAATAAGAGGAATTTCTGAATTTTGCCCTGAAATAAGTGAAATTTCTAAAATTTTTCCTCAAAATAAGGGAAATGTCTGCTTTTTGCTCCAAAATAAGGATAATTTCTGCCTTTTTGCCCCAAAATAAGGGGAATTTCAGCCTTTTTTCCTTAAAATAAAAAAAATTTCTGCAATATTGTAGAAAAATAAAAGAAATTTCTGCCTTTTGTTCCAAAATAAGAGAAATTTCTGCCTTTTTGCCCTGAAATAAGTGAAATTTCTGCAATTTTTCCCCATAATAAAGCAAATTTCTGCAATTTTGCTGCAAAATAAGAGGAATTTCTGTTTTTTCCCCCAAATAAAGCAAATTTCTGCAATTTTGGCCCAAAATAAGGGGAATTTCTGTTTTTTGTCCCCAAATAAGGGAAATTTCTGCAATTTTGCCCTAAAATAAGGGAAATTTCTGCAATTTTGCCCCAAAGAAAGGAAATTTCTGCAATTTTGCCCCAAATAAGGAGAATTTCTGCATTTTTGCCCCAAAATTAGGGGAATTTCTGCAATTTTGCTTCAAAATACAAGGAATTTCTGCTTTTTTGCCCGTAAATAAAGGGAATGTATACCTTTTTGCCATAAAAAATAGAAATTTCTTCAGTTTGCCGCAAAATAAAGGGAATTTCTGCATTTTTCTCCAATGTTTGGGGAATTTCTGCATTTTACCTCTAAATAAGGGGAAATTCTGCATTTTACCTCAAAATAAGAAGAATTACTGCCTTATAACCCAAAATATGGGGAATTTCTGCTTTTTTGTTCCAAAATAAAGAAAATTTCTTCAATTTTGTACCATAATAAAAGAAATTTCTCCTTTTTGCCCCAAAATAAGGGGAATTTCTGACTTTTTACCCTGAATTAAATGAAATTTCTGCAATTTTGCCCGTAAATAAGGGAAATTTGTGCATTTTTTGCCCCAAAATAAGGGGAATTTCTGCCTTTTGCCCCAAAATATGGGGAATTTCAGCATTTTACCTCAAAATAAGGGGAGTTTCTGCATTTTTGCCCTAAAATATGTGAAATTTCTGCAATTTTACCCCATAATAAAGCAAATTTCTGCAATTTTGCTGCAAAATAAAGGGGAATTTCTGTTTTATGCCCCCAAATAAAGCAACTTTCTGCAATTTTGCCTCAAAATAAGGGGAATTTCTGTTTTTTGCCCCCAAATAAGGGAAATTTCTGCAATTTTGCCCTAAAATAAGGGGAATTTCTGCCATTTGCCCCAAAATAAAGGGAAATTCTGCCTTTTGGCCACAAAATAAAGAAAATTACTGCATGTTTTACCCCAAAATTAGGTGAATTTCTGCAATTTTGCTCCAAAATACGAGGATTTTCTGCCTTTTTGGCTGAAAATAAGGGGAATTTCGGCCATTTTACCGCGAAATAAGTGAAATTTCTGCAGTTTTACCCCAAAATAAGGGGAATTTCTGCCTTTTTGCCCCAAAATAAGGTAAATTTCTGCCTTTTTGCCCCAAAATAATGGGAATTTCTGCCTTTTTGCCCCAAAATAAGAAAAAATTTTGTTTTTTTCCTGAAACAAGTGAAATTTCTGCAATTTTGCCCTAAAATAAGGGAAATCTCTGCAATTTTACCCCATAATAAAGCAAATTTCTGCAATTTTGCTGCAAAATAAGGGGAATTTCTGTTTTTTGCCCCCAAATAAAGCAAATTTCAGCAATTTTGCCCCAAAATAAGGGGAATTTCTGTTTTTTGCCCCCAAATAAGGGAAATTTCTGCAATTTTGCCCTTAAATAAGGGGAATTTCTGCCATTTGCCCCAAAATAAGGGGAATTTCTGCCTTTTTGCTACAAAATAAATTACTGCATGTTTTACCCCAAAATTAGGTGACTTTCTGCAATTTTGCTCCAAAATACGATGATTTTCTGCCTTTTTCGCCAAAAATAAGGGGAATTTCTGCGATTTGGCCGCGAAATAAGTGAAATTTCTGCAGTTTTACCCCAAAATAATGGGAATTTCTGCCTTTTTGCCCCAAAATTCGACGAATTTCTGCAATTTTGCTCCAAAATACGAGGAATTTCTGCCTTTTTGCCCGAAAATAAAGGCAATGTATACCTTTTTGCTATAAAAAAGGGAAATTTCTTCACTTTTGCCCCAGAAAAAGGCGACTTTCTACCTTTTTGACTCAAAATAAGTGCAATTTCTGCCTTTTCCCCAAAAATAAACGGAATATCTGTCTTTTTCCCCAAAATAAGAGGAATTTCTGAATTTTGCCCTGAAATAAGTGAAATTTCTAAAATTTTTCCTCAAAATAAGGGAAATGTCTGCTTTTTGCTCCAAAATAAGGATAATTTCTGCCTTTTTGCCCCAAAATAAGGGGAATTTCAGCCTTTTTTCCTTAAAATAAGAAAAATTTCTGCAATATTGTACAAAAATAAAAGAAATTTCTGCCTTTTGTTCCAAAATGAGAGAAATTTCTGCCTTTTTGCCCTGAAATAAGTGAAATTTCTGCAATTTTGCCCCATAATAAAGCAAATTTCTGCAATTTTCCTGCAAAATAAGAGGAATTTCTGTTTTTTCCCCCAAACAAAGCAAATTTCTGCAATTTTGGCCCAAAATAAGGGGAATTTCTGTTTTTTGTCCCCAAATAAGGGAAATTTCTGCAATTTTGCCCTCAAATAAAGGAAATTTCTGCAATTTTGCCCCAAAGAAAGGAAATTTCTGCAATTTTGCCCCAAATAAGGAGAATTTCTGCATTTTTGCCCCAAAATTAGGGGAATTTCTGCAATTTTGCTTCAAAATACAAGGAATTTCTGCTTTTTTGCCCGTAAATAAAGGGAATGTATACGTTTTTGCCATAAAAAAGAGAAATTTCTTCAGTTTGCCGCAAAATAAAGGGAATTTCTGCAATTTTCTCCAATGTTTGGGGAATTTCTGCATTTTACCTCTAAATAATGGGAAATTCTGCATTTTACTTCAAAATAAGAAGAATTACTGCCTTTTAACCCAAAATATGGATAATTTCTGCTTTTTTGTTGCAAAATAAAGAAAATTTCTTCAATTTTGTACCATAATAAAAGAAATTTCTCCTTTTTGCCCCAAAATAAGGGGAATTTCTGACTTTTTACCCTGAATTAAATGAAATTTCTGCAATTTTGCCCGAAAATAAGGGAAATTTGTGCCTTTTTTGCCCGAAAATAAGGGGAATTTCTGCCTTTTCACCAAAATATGGGGAATTTCAGCATTTTACTTCAAAATAAGGGGAATTTCTGTGTTTTTGCCCTAAAATATGTGAAATTTCTGCAATTTTACCCTATAATAAAGCAAATTTCTGCAATTTTGCTGCAAAATAAGGGGAATTTCTGTTTTTTGCCCCCAAATAAAGCAACTTTCTGCAATTTTGCCTCAAAATAAAGGGAATTTCTGTTTTTTGCCCCCAAATAAGGGAAATTTCTGCAATTTTGCCCTAAAATAAGGGGAATTTCTGCCATTTGCCCCAAAATAAGGGGAAATTTTGCCTTTTCGCCACAAAATAAAGAAAATTACTGCATGTTTTACCCCCAAATTAGGTGAATTTCTGCAATTTTCCTCCAAAATACGAGGATATTCTGCCTTTTTGGCCGAAAATAAGGGGAATTTCTGCCATTTTGCCGCGAAATAAGTGAAATTTCTGCAGTTTTACCCCAAAATAAGGGGAATTTCTGCTTTTTTGCCCCAAAATTAGGGGAATTTCTGCAATTTTGGTCCAAAATACAGGGAATTTCTGCCTTTTTGCCCGAAAATAAAGGCAATGTATAACTTTTTGCTATAAAAAAGGGAAATTTCTTCACTTTTGCCCCAAAATAAGGCGATTTTCCGCCTTTTTGCCTCAAAATAAGTGCAATTTCTGCCTTTTCCCCAAAAATAAACGGAATTTCTGTCTTTTTGCCCCAAAATAAGGGAAATTTCTAACTTTTTGCCCTGAAAAAAGTGAAATTTCTAAAATTTTTCCCCAAACTAAGAGAAATGTCTGCTTTTTGCCCCAAAATAAGGAGAATTTCTGCTTTTTTGCCCCAAAATAAGGGGAATTTCAGCCTTTTTTCCTCAAAATAAGGGGAATTTCTGCCTTTTACCCAAAAATATAGGAAATTTCTGCCTTTTTGCCCCAAAATAAGAAAAATTTCTGCAATTTTTTACCAAAATAAAAAAAATTTCTGCCTTTTTGTTCCAAAATAAGAGAAATTTCTGCCTTTTTTCCCTGAAATAAGTAAAATTTCTGCAATTTTGCCCCAAAATACGGGAAATTTCTGCAATTTTGCCCCAAAGTAAAGGAAATTTCTGCAATTTTGCCCCAAATAAGGGGAATTTCTGACTTTTTGCACCCGAAAAAAAATATTTTCTGTATTTTGTCCCAAAATAAAAAGAATTTCAGGTTTTTTGCCCGGAAATTATGAGAATTTCTGCAATTTTTCTTCAAAATACGGAAAATTTCTGCCTTTTAGTCCCAAAATAAAGGGAATTTCTGCATTTTTCTCAAATATTAGGGGAATTTCTGCATTTTACCTCTAAATAAAAGAAATTTCTGCATGTTACCTCAAAATAAGAAGAATTTCTGACTTTTGCCCCAAAATATGGGGAATTTCTGCCTTTTTGTTCCAAAATAAAGAAAATTTCTTCAACTTTGTACCATAATAAAAGAAATTTCTCCTTTTTGCCCCAAAATAAGGGAAATTTCTGTCTTTTTGCCCTGAAATATGTGAAATTTCTGCAATTTTACCCCAAAAAAAGGTAAATTTCTGCCTTTTTGCCCCAAAATAATGGGAATTTCTGCCTTTTTGCCCCAAAATAAGAAAAAAATTTGTTTTTTTCCTGAAACAAGTGAAATTTCTGCAATTTTGCCCTAAAATAAGGGAAATTTTGCAATTTTACCCCATAATAAAGCAAATTTCTGCAATTTTGCCCTAAAATAAGAGAAATTTCTGCAATTTTGCCCCAAAGAAAGGAAATTTCTGCAATTTTGCCTCAAAATAAGGGGAATTTCTGTTTTTTGCCCCCAAATAAGGGAAATTTCTGCAAATTTGCCCTTAAATAAGGGGAATTTCTGCCATTTGCCCCAAAATAAGGGGAATTTCTGCCTTTTTGCTACAAAATAAAGAAAATTACTGCATGTTTTACCCCAAAATTAGGTGAATTTCTGCAATTTTGCTCCAAAATACGATGATTTTCTGCCTGTTTCGCCAAAAATAAGGGGAATTTCTGCGATTTGGCCGCGAAATAAGTGAAATTTCTGCAGTTTTACCCCAAAATAATGGGAATTTCTGCCTTTTTGCCCCAAAATTCGGCGAATTTCTGCAATTTTGCTCCAAAATACGAGGAATTTCTGCCTTTTTGCCCGAAAATAAAGGCAATGTATACCTTTTTGCTATAAAAAAGGGAAATTTCTTCACTTTTGCCCCAGAAAAAGGCGATTTTCCATATTTTTGACTCAAAATAAGTGCAATTTCTGCCTTTTCCCCAAAAATAAACGGAATATCTGTCTTTTTCCCCAAAATAAGAGGAATTTCTGAATTTTGCCCTGAAATAAGTGAAATTTCTAAAATTTTTCCTCAAAATAAGGGAAATGTCTGCTTTTTGCTCCAAAATAAGGATAATTTCTGCCTTTTTGCCCCAAAATAAGGGGAATTTCAGCCTTTTTTCCTTAAAATAAAAAAAATTTCTGCAATATTGTAGAAAAATAAAAGAAATTTCTGCCTTTTGTTCCAAAATAAGAGAAATTTCTGCCTTTTTGCCCTGAAATAAGTGAAATTTCTGCAATTTTTCCCCATAATAAAGCAAATTTCTGCAATTTTGCTGCAAAATAAGAGGAATTTCTGTTTTTTCCCCCAAATAAAGCAAATTTCTGCAATTTTGGCCCAAAATAAGGGGAATTTCTGTTTTTTGTCCCCAAATAAGGGAAATTTCTGCAATTTTGCCCTAAAATAAGGGAAATTTCTGCAATTTTGCCCCAAAGAAAGGAAATTTCTGCAATTTTGCCCCAAATAAGGAGAATTTCTGCATTTTTGCCCCAAAATTAGGGGAATTTCTGCAATTTTGCTTCAAAATACAAGGAATTTCTGCTTTTTTGCCCGTAAATAAAGGGAATGTATACCTTTTTGCCATAAAAAAGAGAAATTTCTTCAGTTTGCCGCAAAATAAAGGGAATTTCTGCATTTTTCTCCAATGTTTGGGGAATTTCTGCATTTTACCTCTAAATAAGGGGAAATTCTGCATTTTACCTCAAAATAAGAAGAATTACTGCCTTATAACCCAAAATATGGGGAATTTCTGCTTTTTTGTTCCAAAATAAAGAAAATTTCTTCAATTTTGTACCATAATAAAAGAAATTTCTCCTTTTTGCCCCAAAATAAGGGGAATTTCTGACTTTTTACCCTGAATTAAATGAAATTTCTGCAATTTTGCCCGTAAATAAGGGAAATTTGTGCATTTTTTGCCCCAAAATAAGGGGAATTTCTGCCTTTTGCCCCAAAATATGGGGAATTTCAGCATTTTACCTCAAAATAAGGGGAGTTTCTGCATTTTTGCCCTAAAATATGTGAAATTTCTGCAATTTTACCCCATAATAAAGCAAATGTCTGCAATTTTGCTGCAAAATAAAGGGGAATTTCTGTTTTATGCCCCCAAATAAAGCAACTTTCTGCAATTTTGCCTCAAAATAAGGGGAATTTCTGTTTTTTGCCCCCAAATAAGGGAAATTTCTGCAATTTTGCCCTAAAATAAGGGGAATTTCTGCCATTTGCCCCAAAATAAAGGGAAATTCTGCCTTTTGGCCACAAAATAAAGAAAATTACTGCATGTTTTACCCCAAAATTAGGTGAATTTATGCAATTTTGCTCCAAAATACGAGGATTTTCTGCCTTTTTGGCTGAAAATAAGGGGAATTTCGGCCATTTTACCGCGAAATAAGTGAAATTTCTGCAGTTTTACCCCAAAATAAGGGGAATTTCTGCCTTTTTGCCCCAAAATAAGGTAAATTTCTGCCTTTTTGCCCCAAAATAATGGGAATTTCTGCCTTTTTGCCCCAAAATAAGAAAAAATTTTGTTTTTTTCCTGAAACAAGTGAAATTTCTGCAATTTTGCCCTAAAATAAGGGAAATCTCTGCAATTTTACCCCATAATAAAGCAAATTTCTGCAATTTTGCTGCAAAATAAGGGGAATTTCTGTTTTTTGCCCCCAAATAAAGCAAATTTCAGCAATTTTGCCCCAAAATAAGGGGAATTTCTGTTTTTTGCCCACAAATAAGGGAAATTTCTGCAATTTTGCCCTTAAATAAGGGGAATTTCTGCCATTTGCCCCAAAATAAGGGGAATTTCTGCCTTTTTGCTACAAAATAAATTACTGCATGTTTTACCCCAAAATTAGGTGACTTTCTGCAATTTTGCTCCAAAATACGATGATTTTCTGCCTTTTTCGCCAAAAATAAGGGGAATTTCTGCGATTTGGCCGCGAAATAAGTGAAATTTCTGCAGTTTTACCCCAAAATAATGGGAATTTCTGCCTTTTTGCCCCAAAATTCGACGAATTTCTGCAATTTTGCTCCAAAATACGAGGAATTTCTGCCTTTTTGCCCGAAAATAAAGGCAATGTATACCTTTTTGCTATAAAAAAGGGAAATTTCTTCACTTTTGCCCCAGAAAAAGGCGACTTTCTGCCTTTTTGACTCAAAATAAGTGCAATTTCTGCCTTTTCCCCAAAAATAAACGGAATATCTGTCTTTTTCCCCAAAATAAAAGGAATTTCTGAATTTTGCCCTGAAATAAGTGAAATTTCTAAAATTTTTCCTCAAAATAAGGGAAATGTCTGCTTTTTGCTCCAAAATAAGGATAATTTCTGCCTTTTTGCCCCAAAATAAGGGGAATTTCAGCCTTTTTTCCTTAAAATAAGAAAAATTTCTGCAATATTGTACAAAAATAAAAGAAATTTCTGCCTTTTGTTCCAAAATGAGAGAAATTTCTGCCTTTTTGCCCTGAAATAAGTGAAATTTCTGCAATTTTGCCCCATAATAAAGCAAATTTCTGCAATTTTCCTGCAAAATAAGAGGAATTTCTGTTTTTTCCCCCAAACAAAGCAAATTTCTGCAATTTTGGCCCAAAATAAGGGGAATTTCTGTTTTTTGTCCCCAAATAAGGGAAATTTCTGCAATTTTGCCCTCAAATAAAGGAAATTTCTGCAATTTTGCCCCAAAGAAAGGAAATTTCTGCAATTTTGCCCCAAATAAGGAGAATTTCTGCATTTTTGCCCCAAAATTAGGGGAATTTCTGCAATTTTGCTTCAAAATACAAGGAATTTCTGCTTTTTTGCCCGTAAATAAAGGGAATGTATACGTTTTGCCATAAAAAAGAGAAATTTCTTCAGTTTGCCGCAAAATAAAGGGAATTTCTGCAATTTTCTCCAATGTTTGGGGAATTTCTGCATTTTACCTCTAAATAATGGGAAATTCTGCATTTTACTTCAAAATAAGAAGAATTACTGCCTTTTAACCCAAAATATGGATAATTTCTGCTTTTTTGTTGCAAAATAAAGAAAATTTCTTCAATTTTGTACCATAATAAAAGAAATTTCTCCTTATTGCCCCAAAATAAGGGGAATTTCTGACTTTTTACCCTGAATTAAATGAAATTTCTGCAATTTTGCCCGAAAATAAGGGAAATTTGTGCCTTTTTTGCCCGAAAATAAGGGGAATTTCTGCCTTTTCACCAAAATATGGGGAATTTCAGCATTTTACCTCAAAATAAGGGGAATTTCTGTGTTTTTGCCCTAAAATATGTGAAATTTCTGCAATTTTACCCTATAATAAAGCAAATTTCTGCAATTTTGCTGCAAAATAAGGGGAATTTCTGTTTTTTGCCCCCAAATAAAGCAACTTTCTGCAATTTTGCCTCAAAATAAAGGGAATTTCTGTTTTTTGCCCCCAAATAAGGGAAATTTCTGCAATTTTGCCCTAAAATAAGGGGAATTTCTGCCATTTGCCCCAAAATAAGGGGAAATTTTGCCTTTTGGCCACAAAATAAAGAAAATTACTGCATGTTTTACCCCCAAATTAGGTGAATTTCTGCAATTTTCCTCCAAAATACGAGGATATTCTGCCTTTTTGGCCGAAAATAAGGGGAATTTCTGCCATTTTGCCGCGAAATAAGTGAAATTTCTGCAGTTTTACCCCAAAATAAGGGGAATTTCTGCTTTTTTGCCCCAAAATTAGGGGAATTTCTGCAATTTTGCTCCAAAATACAGGGAATTTCTGCCTTTTTGCCCGAAAATAAAGGCAATGTATAACTTTTTGCTATAAAAAGGGGAAATTTCTTCACTTTTGCCCCAAAATAAGGCGATTTTCCGCCTTTTTGCCTCAAAATAAGTGCAATTTCTGCCTTTTCCCCAAAAATAAACGGAATTTCTGTCTTTTTGCCCCAAAATAAGGGAAATTTCTAACTTTTTGCCCTGAAAAAAGTGAAATTTCTAAAATTTTTCCCCAAACTAAGAGAAATGTCTGCTTTTTGCCCCAAAATAAGGAGAATTTCTGCTTTTTTGCCCCAAAATAAGGGGAATTTCAGCCTTTTTTCCTCAAAATAAGGGGAATTTCTGCCTTTTACCCAAAAATATAGGAAATTTCTGCCTTTTTGCCCCAAAATAAGAAAAATTTCTGCAATTTTTTACCAAAATAAAAAAAATTTCTGCCTTTTTGTTCCAAAATAAGAGAAATTTCTGCCTTTTTTCCCTGAAATAAGTAAAATTTCTGCAATTTTGCCCCAAAATACGGGAAATTTCTGCAATTTTGCCCCAAAGTAAAGGAAATTTCTGCAATTTTGCCCCAAATAAGGGGAATTTCTGACTTTTTGCACCCGAAAAAAAATATTTTCTGTATTTTGTCCCAAAATAAAAAGAATTTCAGGTTTTTTGCCCGGAAATTATGAGAATTTCTGCAATTTTTCTTCAAAATACGGAAAATTTCTGCCTTTTAGTCCCAAAATAAAGGGAATTTCTGCATTTTTCTCAAATATTAGGGGAATTTCTGCATTTTACCTCTAAATAAAAGAAATTTCTGCATGTTACCTCAAAATAAGAAGAATTTCTGACTTTTGCCCCAAAATATGGGGAATTTCTGCCTTTTTGTTCCAAAATAAAGAAAATTTCTTCAACTTTGTACCATAATAAAAGAAATTTCTCCTTTTTGCCCCAAAATAAGGGAAATTTCTGTCTTTTTGCCCTGAAATATGTGAAATTTCTGCAATTTTACCCCAAAAAAAGGTAAATTTCTGCCTTTTTGCCCCAAAATAATGGGAATTTCTGCCTTTTTGCCCCAAAATAAGAAAAAATTTTGTTTTTTTCCTGAAACAAGTGAAATTTCTGCAATTTTGCCCTAAAATAAGGGAAATTTTGCAATTTTACCCCATAATAAAGCAAATTTCTGCAATTTTGCCCTAAAATAAGAGAAATTTCTGCAATTTTGCCCCAAAGAAAGGAAATTTCTGCAATTTTGCCTCAAAATAAGGGGAATTTCTGTTTTTTGCCCCCAAATAAGGGAAATTTCTGCAAATTTGCCCTTAAATAAGGGGAATTTCTGCCATTTGCCCCAAAATAAGGGGAATTTCTGCCTTTTTGCTACAAAATAAAGAAAATTACTGCATGTTTTACCCCAAAATTAGGTGAATTTCTGCAATTTTGCTCCAAAATACGATGATTTTCTGCCTGTTTCGCCAAAAATAAGGGGAATTTCTGCGATTTGGCCGCGAAATAAGTGAAATTTCTGCAGTTTTACCCCAAAATAATGGGAATTTCTGCCTTTTTGCCCCAAAATTCGGCGAATTTCTGCAATTTTGCTCCAAAATACGAGGAATTTCTGCCTTTTTGCCCGAAAATAAAGGCAATGTATACCTTTTTGCTATAAAAAAGGGAAATTTCTTCACTTTTGCCCCAGAAAAAGGCGATTTTCCGTATTTTTGACTCAAAATAAGTGCAATTTCTGCCTTTTCCCCAAAAATAAACGGAATATCTGTCTTTTTCCCCAAAATAAGAGGAATTTCTGAATTTTGCCCTGAAATAAGTGAAATTTCTAAAATTTTTCCTCAAAATAAGGGAAATGTCTGCTTTTTGCTCCAAAATAAGGATAATTTCTGCCTTTTTGCCCCAAAATAAGGGGAATTTCAGCCTTTTTTCCTTAAAATAAAAAAAATTTCTGCAATATTGTAGAAAAATAAAAGAAATTTCTGCCTTTTGTTCCAAAATAAGAGAAATTTCTGCCTTTTTGCCCTGAAATAAGTGAAATTTCTGCAATTTTTCCCCATAATAAAGCAAATTTCTGCAATTTTGCTGCAAAATAAGAGGAATTTCTGTTTTTTCCCCCAAATAAAGCAAATTTCTGCAATTTTGGCCCAAAATAAGGGGAATTTCTGTTTTTTGTCCCCAAATAAGGGAAATTTCTGCAATTTTGCCCTAAAATAATGGAAATTTCTGCAATTTTGCCCCAAAGAAAGGAAATTTCTGCAATTTTGCCCCAAATAAGGAGAATTTCTGCATTTTTGCCCCAAAATTAGGGGAATTTCTGCAATTTTGCTTCAAAATACAAGGAATTTCTGCTTTTTTGCCCGTAAATAAAGGGAATGTATACCTTTTTGCCATAAAAAAGAGAAATTTCTTCAGTTTGCCGCAAAATAAAGGGAATTTCTGCATTTTTCTCCAATGTTTGGGGAATTTCTGCATTTTACCTCTAAATAAGGGGAAATTCTGCATTTTACCTCAAAATAAGAAGAATTACTGCCTTATAACCCAAAATATGGGGAATTTCTGCTTTTTTGTTCCAAAATAAAGAAAATTTCTTCAATTTTGTACCATAATAAAAGAAATTTCTCCTTTTTGCCCCAAAATAAGGGGAATTTCTGACTTTTTACCCTGAATTAAATGAAATTTCTGCAATTTTGCCCGTAAATAAGGGAAATTTGTGCATTTTTTGCCCCAAAATAAGGGGAATTTCTGCCTTTTGCCCCAAAATATGGGGAATTTCAGCATTTTACCTCAAAATAAGGGGAGTTTCTGCATTTTTGCCCTAAAATATGTGAAATTTCTGCAATTTTACCCCATAATAAAGCAAATTTCTGCAATTTTGCTGCAAAATAAAGGGGAATTTCTGTTTTATGCCCCCAAATAAAGCAACTTTCTGCAATTTTGCCTCAAAATAAGGGGAATTTCTGTTTTTTGCCCCCAAATAAGGGAAATTTCTGCAATTTTGCCCTAAAATAAGGGGAATTTCTGCCATTTGCCCCAAAATAAAGGGAAATTCTGCCTTTTGGCCACAAAATAAAGAAAATTACTGCATGTTTTACCCCAAAATTAGGTGAATTTATGCAATTTTGCTCCAAAATACGAGGATTTTCTGCCTTTTTGGCTGAAAATAAGGGGAATTTCGGCCATTTTACCGCGAAATAAGTGAAATTTCTGCAGTTTTACCCCAAAATAAGGGGAATTTCTGCCTTTTTGCCCCAAAATTAGGGGAATTTCTGCAATTTTGCTCCAAAATACAGGGAATTTCTGCCTTTTTGCCCGAAAATAAAGGCAATGTATAACTTTTTGCTATAAAAAGGGGAAATTTCTACACTTTTGCCCCAAAATAAGGCGATTTTCCGCCTTTTTGCCTCAAAATAAGTGCAATTTCTGCCTTTTCCCCAAAAATAAACGGAATTTCTGTCTTTTTGCCCCAAAATAAGGGAAATTTCTAACTTTTTGCCCTGAAAAAAGTGAAATTTCTAAAATTTTTCCCCAAACTAAGAGAAATGTCTGCTTTTGCCCTAAAATAAGGAAAATTTCTGCTTTTTTGCCCCAAAATAAGGGCAATTTCAGCCTTTTTTCCTCAAAATAAGGGGAATTTCTGCCTTTTACCCAAAAATATAGGAAATTTCTGCTTTATTGCCCCAAAATAAGAAAAATTTCTGCAATTTTTTACCAAAATAAAAAAAATTTCTGCCTTTTTGTTCTAAAATAAGAGAAATTTCTGCCTTTCTTCCCTGAAATAAGTAAAATTTCTGCAATTTTGCCCCAAAATAAGGGAAATTTCTGCAATTTTGCCCCAAAGTAAAGGAAATTTCTGCAATTTTGCCCCAAATAAGGGGAATTTCTGAATTTTTGCGCCCGAAAAAAAAATATTTTCTGTATTTTGTCCCAAAATAAAAAGAATTTCAGCTTTTTTGCCCGGAAATCATGAGAATTTCTGCAATTTTTCTTCAAAATACGGAAAATTTCTGCCTTTTAGTCACAAAATAAAGGGAATTTCTGCATTTTTCTCAAATATTAGGGGAATTTCTGCATTTTACCTCTAAATAAAAGAAATTTCTGCATGTTACCTCAAAATAAGAAGAATTTCTGACTTTTGCCCCAAAATATGGGGAATTTCTGCCTTTTTGTTCCAAAATAAAGAAAATTTCTTCAACTTTGTACCATAATAAAAGAAATTTCTCCTTTTTGCCCCAAAATAAGGGAAATTTCTGTCTTTTTGCCCTGAAATATGTGAAATTTCTGCAATTTTACCCCAAAATAAGGTAAATTTCTGCCTTTTTGCCCCAAAATAATGGGAATTTCTGCCTTTTTGCCCCAAAATAAGAAAAAATTTTGTTTTTTTCCTGAAACAAGTGAAATTTCTGCAATTTTGCCCTAAAATAAGGGAAATCTCTGCAATTTTACCCCATAATAAAGCAAATTTCTGCAATTTTGCTGCAAAATAAGGGGAATTTCTGTTTTTTGCCCCCAAATAAAGCAAATTTCAGCAATTTTGCCCCAAAATAAGGGGAATTTCTGTTTTTTGCCCCCAAATAAGGGAAATTTCTGCAATTTTGCCCTTAAATAAGGGGAATTTCTGCCATTTGCCCCAAAATAAGGGGAATTTCTGCCTTTTTGCTACAAAATAAATTACTGCATGTTTTACCCCAAAATTAGGTGACTTTCTGCAATTTTGCTCCAAAATACGATGATTTTCTGCCTTTTTCGCCAAAAATAAGGGGAATTTCTGCGATTTGGCCGCGAAATAAGTGAAATTTCTGCAGTTTTACCCCAAAATAATGGGAATTTCTGCCTTTTTGCCCCAAAATTCGACGAATTTCTGCAATTTTGCTCCAAAATACGAGGAATTTCTGCCTTTTTGCCCGAAAATAAAGGCAATGTATACCTTTTTGCTATAAAAAAGGGAAATGTCTTCACTTTTGCCCCAGAAAAAGGCGACTTTCTGCCTTTTTGACTCAAAATAAGTGCAATTTCTGCCTTTTCCCCAAAAATAAACGGAATATCTGTCTTTTTCCCCAAAATAAGAGGAATTTCTGAATTTTGCCCTGAAATAAGTGAAATTTCTAAAATTTTTCCTCAAAATAAGGGAAATGTCTGCTTTTTGCTCCAAAATAAGGATAATTTCTGCCTTTTTGCCCCAAAATAAGGGGAATTTCAGCCTTTTTTCCTTAAAATAAGAAAAATTTCTGCAATATTGTACAAAAATAAAAGAAATTTCTGCCTTTTGTTCAAAAATGAGAGAAATTTCTGCCTTTTTGCCCTGAAATAAGTGAAATTTCTGCAATTTTGCCCCATAATAAAGCAAATTTCTGCAATTTTCCTGCAAAATAAGAGGAATTTCTGTTTTTTTCCCCCAAACAAAGCAAATTTCTGCAATTTTGGCCCAAAATAAGGGGAATTTCTGTTTTTTGTCCCCATTAAGGGAAATTTCTGCAATTTTGCCCTCAAATAAAGGAAATTTCTGCAATTTTGCCCCAAAGAAAGGAAATTTCTGCAATTTTGCCCCAAATAAGGAGAATTTCTGCATTTTTGCCCCAAAATTAGGGGAATTTCTGCAATTTTGCTTCAAAATACAAGGAATTTCTGCTTTTTTGCCCGTAAATAAAGGGAATGTATACGTTTTTGCCATAAAAAAGAGAAATTTCTTCAGTTTGCCGCAAAATAAAGGGAATTTCTGCAATTTTCTCCAATGTTTGGGGAATTTCTGCATTTTACCTCTAAATAATGGGAAATTCTGCATTTTACTTCAAAATAAGAAGAATTACTGCCTTTTAACCCAAAATATGGATAATTTCTGCTTTTTTGTTGCAAAATAAAGAAAATTTCTTCAATTTTGTACCATAATAAAAGAAATTTCTCCTTATTGCCCCAAAATAAGGGGAATTTCTGACTTTTTACCCTGAATTAAATGAAATTTCTGCAATTTTGCCCGAAAATAAGGGAAATTTGTGCCTTTTTTGCCCGAAAATAAGGGGAATTTCTGCCTTTTCACCAAAATATGGGGAATTTCAGCATTTTACCTCAAAATAAGGGGAATTTCTGTGTTTTTGCCCTAAAATATGTGAAATTTCTGCAATTTTACCCTATAATAAAGCAAATTTCTGCAATTTTGCTGCAAAATAAGGGGAATTTCTGTTTTTTGCCCCCAAATAAAGCAACTTTCTGCAATTTTGCCTCAAAATAAAGGGAATTTCTGTTTTTTGCCCCCAAATAAGGGAAATTTCTGCAATTTTGCCCCAAAATAAGGGGAATTTCTGCCATTTGCCCCAAAATAAGGGGAAATTTTGCCTTTTGGCCACAAAATAAAGAAAATTACTGCATGTTTTACCCCCAAATTAGGTGAATTTCTGCAATTTTCCTCCAAAATACGAGGATATTCTGCCTTTTTGGCCGAAAATAAGAGGAATTTCTGCCATTTTACCGCGAAATAAGTGAAATTTCTGCAGTTTTACCACAAAATAAGGGGAATTTCTGCCTTTTTGCCCCAAAATTAAGGGAATTTCTGCAATTTTGCTCCAAAATACAGGGAATTTCTGTCTTTTTGCCCGAAAATAAAGGCAATGTATAACTTTTTGCTATGAAAAAGGGAAATTTCTTCACTTTTGCCCCAAAATAAGGCGATTTTCCGCCTTTTTGCCTCAAAATAAGTGCAATTTATTCCTTTTCCCCAAAAATAAAAGGAATTTCTGTCTTTTTGCCCCAAAATAAGGGAATTTCTGACTTTTTGCCCTGAAATAAGTGAAATTTCTAAAATTTTTCTCCAAAATAAGAAAAATGTCTGCTTTTTGCCCCAAAATAAGGAGAATTTCTGCTTTTTTGCCCCAAAATAAGGGGAATTTCAGCCTTTTTTCCTCAAATAAGGGGAATTTCTGCCTTTTACCCAAAAATATAGGAAATTTCTGCCTTTTTGCGCCAAAATAAGAAAAATTTCTGCAATTTTTTACCAAAATAAAAAAAATTTCTGCCTTTTTGTTCCAAAATAAGAGAAATTTCTGCCTTTTTTCCCTGAAATAAGTAAAATTTCTGCAATTTTGCCCAAAAAAAAAGGGAAATTTCTGCAATTTTGCCCCAAAGTAAAGGAAATTTCTGCAATTTTGCCCCAAATAAGGGGAATTTCTTAATTTTTGCACCCGAAAAAACAAGATTTTCTGTATTTTGTCCCAAAATAAAAAGAATTTCAGTTTTTTGCCCGGAAATTATGAGAATTTCTGCAATTTTTCTTCAAAATACAGAAAATTTCTGCCTTTTAGCCCCAAAATAAAGGGAATTTCGGAATTTTCCCAAATATTAGGGGAATTTCAGCATTTTACCTCTAAATAAAAGAAATTTCTGCATGTTACCTCAAAATAAGAAGAATTTCTGACTTTTGCCCCAAAATATGGGGAATTTCTGCCTTTTTGTTCCAAAATAAAGAAAATTTCTTCAACTTTGTACCATAATAAAAGAAATTTCTCTTTTTCCCCAAAATAAGGGAAATTTCTGTCTTTTTGCCCTGAAATATGTGAAATTTCTGCAATTTTACCCCCAAAAAAGGTAAATTTCTGCCTTTTTGCCCCAAAATAATGGGAATTTCTGCCTTTTTGCCCCAAAATAAGAAAAAATTTTGTTTTTTTCCTGAAACAAGTGAAATTTCTGCAATTTTGCCCTAAAATAAGGGAAATTTCTGCAATTTTACCCCATAATAAAGCAAATTTCTGCAATTTTGCCCTAAAATAAGGGAAATTTCTGCAATTTTGCCCCAAAGAAAGGAAATTTCTGCAATTTTGCCTCAAAATAAGGGGAATTTCTGTTTTTTGCCCCCAAATAAGGGAAATTTCTGCAAATTTCCTCTTAAATAAGGGGAATTTCTGCCATTTGCCCCAAAATAAGGGGAATTTCTGCCTTTTTGCTACAAAATAAAGAAAATTACTGCATGTTTTACCCCAAAATTAGGTGAATTTCTGCAATTTTGCTCCAAAATACGATGATTTTCTGCCTTTTTTGCCAAAAATAAAAGGAATTTCTGCGATTTGGCCGCGAAATAAGTGAAATTTCTGCAGTTTTACCCCCAAATAATGTGAATTTCTGCCTTTTTGCCCCAAAATTCGGCGAATTTCTGCAATTTTGCTCCAAAATACGAGGAATTTCTGCCTTTTTGCCCGAAAATAAAGGCAATGTATACCTTTTTGCTATAAAAAAGGGAAATTTCTTCACTTTTGCCCCAAAATAAGGGGATCTTTCATCTTTTTGACTCAAAATAAGTGCAATTTCTGCCTTTTCCCCAAAAATAAACGGAATTTCTGTCTTTTTGCCCCAAAATAAGGGGAATTTCTGACTTTTTGCCCTGAAATAAGTGAAATTTCTAAAATTATTTCTCAAAATAAGGGAAATGTCTGCTTTTTGCTCCAAAATAAGGGGAATTTCTGCCTTTTTGCCCCAAAATAAGGGGAATTTCAGCCTTTTTTCCTTAAAATATGAAAAATTTCCGAAATATTGTACAAAAATAAAAGAAATTTCTGCCTTTTGTTCCAAAATAAGAGAAATTTCTGCCTATTTGCCCTGAAATAAGTGAAATTTCTGCAATTTTGCCCCAAAATAAGGGAAATTTCTGCAATTTTGCCCCAAAGTAGAGGACATTTCTGCAATTTTGCCCAAAATAATGGGAATTTCTGACTTTTTGCACCTGAAAAAAGGAGATTTTCTGTCTTTTTGACCAAAAATAAGGAGAATTTCAGACTTTTTGCCCAAAAATTATGAGAATTTCTGCAATTTTTCTTCAAAATACAGAAAATTTCTGCATTTTAGCCCCAAAATAAAGGGAATTTCTGCCTTTGTCCCCAATATTAGGGGAATTTCTGCATTTTACCTCTAAATAAAAGGAATTTCTGCATGTTACTTCAAATTAGAAGAATTTCTGCCTTTTACCCCAAAATATGGGTTATTTCTGCCTTTTTGTTCCAAAATAAAGAAAATTTCTTCAATTTTGTACCATAATAAAATAAATTTCTCATTTTTGCCCCAAAATAAGGGGAATTTCTGACTTTATACCCTGAAATAAATGAAATTTCTGCAATTTTGCCCGAAAATAAGGAAAATTTGTGTTTTTTTTTGCCCCAAAATAGGGGGAATTTCTGCCTTTTGCCCCAAAATATGGGGAATTACAGCATTTTACCTCAAAAGAAGGGGAATTTCTGCCTTTTTGCCCTAAAATATGTGAAATTTCTGCAATTTTACCCCAAAATAATGGGAATTTCTGCCTTTTTGCCCCAAAATAATGGGAATTTCTGCCTTTTTGCCCCAAAATAAGAAAAATTTTTGTTTTTGCTTCTGAAATAAGTGAAATTTCTGCAATTTTGCCCTAAAATGAGGCAAATTTCTGCAATTTTTTCCCATAATAAAGCAAATTTCTGCAATTTTGCTGCAAAATAAGGGGAATTTCTGTTTTTTGCCCCCAAATAAAGCAAATTTCTGCAATTTTGCCCCAAAATAAGGAGAATTTCTGGTTTTTGCCCCCAAATAAGGGAAATTTCTGCAATTTTGCCCTAAAATAAAAGATATTTCTGCCATTTGCCCCAAAATAAGGGGAATTTCAGCCATTTTGCAACAAAATAATGAAAATTACTGCATGTTTTACCCCAAAATTAGGTGAATATCTGCAATTTTGCTCCAAAATACGAGGATTTTCTGCCTTTTTCGCCGAAAATAAGGGGAATTTGTGCCATTTTGCCGCGAAATAAGTGAAATTTCTGCAGTTTTACCCCAAAATAAGGGGAATTTCTGCCTTTTTGCCCCAAAATTAGGGGAATTTCTGCAATTTTGCTCCAAAATACAGGGAATTTCTGCCTTTTTGCCCGAAATTAAAGGCAATGTATAACTTTTTGCTATAAAAAAGGGAAATTTCTTCACTTTTGCCCCATAATAAGGCGATTTTCTGCCTTTTTGACTCAAAATAAGTGCAATTTCTGACTTTTCCACAAAAATAAACGGAATTTCTGTCTTTTTGCCCCAAAATAATGGGAATTTCTGACTTTTTGCCCTGAAATAAGTGAAATTTCTAAAATTTTTCCCCAAAATAAGGGAAATGTCTGCTTTTTGCCCCAAAATAAGGAGAATTTCTGCCTTTTACCCCAAAATAAGGAGAATTTCAGCCTTTTTTCCTCAAAATAAGGGGAATTTCTGCCTTTTTCCCCAAAATACGGGGAAATTTCTGCCTTTTTGCCCCCCAAAAAAAAGAATTTTTGCAATTTTGTACCAAAATAAAAGAAATTTCTGCCTTTTTGTTTCAAAATAAGAGAAATTTCTGCCTTTTTTCCCTGAAATAAGTGAAATTTCTGCAATTTTGCCCCAAAATAAGGGAAATTTTTGCAATTTTGCCCCAAAGGAGAGGAAATTTCTGCAATTTTGCCCCAAAATAAGGAGAATTTCAGCCTTTTTGCCTGAAAATTATGAGAATTTCTGTAATTTTTCTTCAAAACACGGAAAATTCCTGCCTTTTAGCCCCAAAATATAGGGAATTTCTGTATTTTTTTCCCCGATATTAGGGGAATTTCTGCATTTTACCTCAAAATAAAAGGAATTTCTGCATGTTACCTCAAAATAAGAAGAATTTCTGCCTTTTACCCCAAAATATGGAGAATTTCTGCCTTTTTGTTCCAAAATAAAGAAAATTTCTTCAATTTTGTACCGTAATAAAAGAAATTTCTTTTTTTTGCCCCAAAATAAGGGGAATTTCTGACTTTTTACCTTGAAATAAATGAAATTTCTGCAATTTTGCACGAAAATAAGGAAAATTTGTTCCTTTTTTGCCCCAAAATAATGGGAATTTCTGCCTTTTGCCCCAAAATATGGGGAATTTCAGCATTTTACCTCAAAAGAAGGGGAATTTCTGCCTTTTTGCCCTGAAATATGTGAAATTTCTGCAATTTTACCCCAACATAAGGTGAATTTCTGCCTTTTTGCCCCAAAATAATGGGAATTTCTGCCTTTTTGCCCCAAAATAAGAAAAATTTTTGTTTTTTCTTCTGAAATAAGTGAAACTTTTGCAATTTTGCCCTAAAATAAGGGAAATTTCTGCAATTTTTCCCCATAATAAAGCAATTTCGGAAATTTTTCCGCAAAATAAGAGGAATTTCTGTTTTTTGCCCCCAAATAAACCAAATTTCTGCAATTTTGCCTTAAAATAAGTGGAATTTCTGTTTTTTGCCCCCAAATAAGGGAAATTTCTGCTATTTTGCTCTAAAATAAAAGGAATTTCTGCCATTTGCCCCAAAATAAGGGGAATTTCTGTCTTTTTGCCACAAAATAAAGAAAATTACTGCATGTTTTACCACAAAATTAGGTGAATTTCTGCAATTTTGCTCCAAAATACGAGGATTTTCTGCCTTTTTGGCCGAAAATATGGGCATTTCTGCAATTTTGCTGCGAAATAAGTGAAATTTTTTCAGTTTTACCCCAAAATAAGGGGAATTTCTGCCTTTTTCCCCCAAAATTAGGGGAATTTCTGCAATTTTGCTCCAAAATACAGGGAATTTCTGTCTTTTTGCCCGAAAATAAAGGCAATGTATAACTTTTTGCTATGAAAAAGGGAAATTTCTTCACTTTTGCCCCAAAATAAGGCGATTTTCCGCCTTTTTGCCTCAAAATAAGTGCAATTTCTGCCTTTTCCCCAAAAATAAAAGGAATTTCTGTCTTTTTGCCCCAAAATAAGGGAATTTCTGACTTTTTGCCCTGAAATAAGTGAAATTTCTAAAATTTTTCTCCAAAATAAGAAAAATGTCTGCTTTTTGCCCCAAAATAAGGAGAATTTCTGCTTTTTTGCCCCAAAATAAGGGGAATTTCAGCCTTTTTTCCTCAAATAAGGGGAATTTCTGCCTTTTACCCAAAAATATAAGAAATTTCTGCCTTTTTGCGCCAAAATAAGAAAAATTTCTGCAATTTTTTACCAAAATAAAAAAAATTTCTGCCTTTTTGTTCCAAAATAAGAGAAATTTCTGCCTTTTTTCCCTGAAATAAGTAAAATTTCTGCAATTTTGCCCCAAAATAAGGGAAATTTCTGCAATTTTGCCCCAAAGTAAAGGAAATTTCTGCAATTTTGCCCCAAATAAGGGGAATTTCTTACTTTTTGCACCCGAAAAAACAAGATTTTCTGTATTTTGTCCCAAAATAAAAAGAATTTCAGCTTTTTTGCCCGGAAATTATGAGAATTTCTGCAATTTTTCTTCAAAATACAGAAAATTTCTGCCTTATAGCCCCAAAATAAAGGGAATTTCTGCATTTTTCCCAAATATTAGGGGAATTTCAGCATTTTACCTCTAAATAAAAGAAATTTCTGCATGTTACCTCAAAATAAGAAGAATTTCTGACTTTTGCCCCAAAATATGGGGAATTTCTGCCTTTTTGTTCCAAAATAAAGAAAATTTCTTCAACTTTGTACCATAATAAAAGTAATTTCTCCTTTTTGCCCCAAAATAAGGGAAATTTCTGTCTTTTTGCCCTGAAATATGTGAAATTTCTGCAATTTTACCCCAAAATAAGGTAAATTTCTGCCTTTTTGCCCCAAAATAATGGGAATTTCTGCCTTTTTGCCCCAAAATAAGAAAAAATTTTGTTTTTTTCCTGAAACAAGTGAAATTTCTGCAATTTTGCCCTAAAATAAGGGAAATTTCTGCAATTTTACCCCATAATAAAGCAAATTTCTGCAATTTTGCTGCAAAATAAGGGGAATTTCTGTTTTTTGCCCCCAAATAAAGCAAATTTCAGCAATTTTGCCCCAAAATAAGGGGAATTTCTGTTTTTTGCCCCCAAATAAGGGAAATTTCTGCAATTTTGCCCTTAAATAAGGGGAATTTCTGCCATTTGCCCCAAAATAAGGGGAATTTCTGCCTTTTTGCTACAAAATAAAGAAAATTACTGCATGTTTTACCCCAAAATTAGGTTAATTTCTGCAATTTTGCTCCAAAATACGATGATTTTCTGCCTTTTTTGCCAAAAATAAAAGGAATTTCTGCGATTTGGCCGCGAAATAAGTGAAATTTCTGCAGTTTTACCCCCAAATAATGTGAATTTCTGCCTTTTTGCCCCAAAATTCGGCGAATTTCTGCAATTTTGCTCCAAAATACGAGGAATTTCTGCCTTTTTGCCCGAAAATAAAGGCAATGTATACCTTTTTGCTATAAAAAAGGGAAATTTCTTCACTTTTGCCCCAAAATAAGGGGATCTTTCATCTTTTTGACTCAAAATAAGTGCAATTTCTGCCTTTTCCCCCAAAATAAACGGAATTTCTGTCTTTTTGCCCCAAAATAAGGGGAATTTCTGACTTTTTGCCCTGAAATAAGTGAAATTTCTAAAATTATTTCTCAAAATAAGGGAAATGTCTGCTTTTTGCTCCAAAATAAGGGGAATTTCTGCCTTTTTGCCCCAAAATAAGGGGAATTTCAGCCTTTTTTCCTTAAAATATGAAAAATTTCCAAAATATTGTACAAAAATAAAAGAAATTTCTGCCTTTTTGTTCCAAAATAAGAGAAATTTCTGCCTATTTGCCCTGAAATAAGTGAAATTTCTGCAATTTTGCCCCAAAATAAGGGAAATTTCTGCAATTTTGCCCAAAAGTAGAGGACATTTCTGCAATTTTGCCCAAAATAATGGGAATTTCTGACTTTTTGCACCCGAAAAAAGGAGATTTTCTGTCTTTTTGACCAAAAATAAGGAGAATTTCAGACTTTTTGCCCAAAAATTATGAGAATTCCTGCAATTTTTCTTCAAAATACAGAAAATTTCTGCATTTTAGCCCTAAAATAAAGGGAATTTCTGCCTTTGTCCCCAATATTAGGGGAATTTCTGCATTTTACCTCTAAATAAAAGGAATTTCTGCATGTTACTTCAAATTAGAAGAATTTCTGCCTTTTACCCCAAAATATGGGTTAATTCTGCTTTTTTGTTCCAAAATAAAGAAAATTTCTTCAATTTTGTACCATAATAAAATAAATTTCTCATTTTTGCCCCAAAATAAGAGGAATTTCTGACTTTATACCCTGAAATAAATGAAATTTCTGCAATTTTGCCCGAAAATAAGGAAAATTTGTGTTTTTTTTTGCCCCAAAATAGGGGGAATTTCTGCCTTTTGCCCCAAAATATGGGGAATTACAGCATTTTACCTCAAAAGAAGGGGAATTTCTGCCTTTTTGCCCTAAAATATGTGAAATTTCTGCAATTTTACCCCAAAATAATGGGAATTTCTGCCTTTTTGCCCCAAAATAATGGGAATTTCTGCCTTTTTGCCCCAAAATAAGAAAAATTTTTGTTTTTGCTTCTGAAATAAGTGAAATTTCTGCAATTTTGCCCTAAAATGAGGCAAATTTCTGCAATTTTTTCCCATAATAAAGCAAATTTCTGCAATTTTTCTGCAAAATAAGGGGAATTTCTGTTTTTTGCCCCCAAATAAAGCAAATTTCTGCAATTTTGTCCCAAAATAAAGAGAATTTCTGGTTTTTGCCCCCAAATAAGGGAAATTTCTGCAATTTTGCCCTAAAATAAAAGGAATTTCTGCCATTTGCCCCAAAATAAGGGGAATTTCTGCCTTTTTGCAACAAAATAATGAAAATTACTGCATGTTTTACCCCAAAATTAGGTGAATATCTGCAATTTTGCTCCAAAATACGAGGATTTTCTGCCTTTTTCGCCGAAAATAAGGGGAATTTGTGCCATTTTGCCGCGAAATAAGTGAAATTTCTGCAGTTTTACCCCAAAATAAGGGGAATTTCTGCCTTTTTGCCCCAAAATTAGGGGAATTTCTGCAATTTTGCTCCAAAATACAGGGAATTTCTGCCTTTTTGCCCGAAATTAAAGGCAATGTATAACTTTTTGCTATAAAAAAGGGAAATTTCTTCACTTTTGCCCCATAATAAGGCGATTTTCTGCCTTTATGACTCAAAATAAGTGCAATTTCTGACTTTTCCAAAAAATAAACGGAATTTCTGTCTTTTTGCGCCAAAATAATGGGAATTTCTGACTTTTTGCCCTGAAATAAGTGAAATTTCTAAAATTTTTCCCCAAAATAAGGGAAATGTCTGCTTTTTGCCCCAAAATAAGGAGAATTTCTGCCTTTTGCCCCAAAATAAGGAGAATTTCAGCCTTTTTTTCTCAAAATAAGGGGAATTTCTGCCTTTTTCCCCAAAATATGGGAAATTTCTGCCTTTTTGCCCCCCAAAAAAAAGAATTTTTGCAATTTTGTACCAAAATAAAAAAAATTTCTGCCTTTTTGTTTCAAAATAAGAGAAATTTCTGCCTTTTTTCCCTGAAATAAGTGAAATTTCTGCAATTTTGCCCCAAAATAAGGGAAATTTTTGCAATTTTGCCCCAAAGGATAGGAAATTTCTGCAATTTTGCCCCAAAATAAGGAGAATTTCAGCCTTTTTGCCTGAAAATTATGAGAATTTCTGTAATTTTTCTTCAAAACACGGAAAATTCCTGCCTTTTAGCCCCAAAATATAGGGAATTTCTGTATTTTTTCCCCGATATTAGGAAATTTCTGCATTTTACCTCAAAATAAAAGGAATTTCTGCATGTTACCTCAAAATAAGAAGAATTTCTGCCTTTTACCCCAAAATATGGAGAATTTCTGCCTTTTTGTTCCAAAATAAAGAAAATTTCTTCAATTTTGTACCGTAATAAAAGAAATTTCTCCTTTTTGCCCCAAAATAAGGGGAATTTCTGACTTTTTACCCTGAAATAAATGAAATTTCTGCAATTTTGCACGAAAATAAGGAAAATTTGTTCCTTTTTTGTCCCAAAATAAGGGGAATTTTTGCCTTTTGCCTCAAAATATGGGGAATTTCAGCATTTTACCTCAAAAGAAGGGGAATTTCTGCCTTTTTGCCCTGAAATATGTGAAATTTCTGCAATTTTACCCCAACATAAGGTGAATTTCTGCCTTTTTGCCCCAAAATAATGGGAATTTCTGCCTTTTTGCCCCAAAATAAGAAAAAATTTTGTTTTTTCTTCTGAAATAAGTGAAACTTTTGCAATTTTGCCCTAAAATAAGGGAAATTTCTGCAATTTTTCCCCATAATAAAGCAATTTCGGAAATTTTTCCGCAAAATAAGAGGAATTTCTGTTTTTTGCCCCCAAATAAACCAAATTTCTGCAATTTTGCCTTAAAATAAGGGGAATTTCTGTTTTTTGCCCCCAAATAAGGGAAATTTCTGCTATTTTGCTCTAAAATAAAAGGAATTTCTGCCATTTGCCCCAAAATAAGAGGAATTTCTGTCTTTTTGCCACAAAATAAAGAAAATTACTGCATGTTTTACCACAAAATTAGGTGAATTTCTGCAATTTTGCTCCAAAATACGAGTATTTTCTGCCTTTTTGGCCGAAAATATGGGAAATTTCTGCAATTTTGCTGCGAAATAAGTGAAATTTTTGCAGTTTTACCCCAAAATAAGGGGAATTTCTGCCTTTTTCCCCCAAAATTAGGGGAATTTCTGCAATTTTGCTCCAAAATACGAGGAATTTCTGCCTTTTTGCCCGAAAATAAAGGCAATGTATACCTTTTTGCTATAAAAAAGGGAAATTTTTTCACTTTTGCCCCAAAATAAAGCGATTTTCCGCTTTTTTGACTCAAAATAAGTGCAATTTCTGCCTTTTCCCCAAAAATAAACGAAATTTCTGTCTTTTTGCCCCAAAATAAGGGGAATTTCTGACTTTTTGCCCTTAAATAAGTGAAATTTCTAAAATTTTTCCCCAAAATAAGGGAAATGTCTGCTTTTTGCCCCAAAATAAGGACAATTTCTACCTTTTTGCCCCAATATAAGGGAAATTTCTGCCTTTTTGTTCCAAAATAAGAAAAATGTCTCCAATTTTGTACCAAAATAAAAGAAATTCCTGCCTTTTTGTTCCAAAATAAGAGAAATTTCTGCCTTTTTTCCCTGAAATAAGTGAAATTTCTGCAATTTTGCCCCAAATTAAGGGAATTTTCTGCAATTTTGCCCCAAATAAAAAGAATTTCTGACTTTTTGCACCCGAAAAAAGAAGATTTTCTGTCTTTTTGCCCCAAAATAAAGAAAATTTCAGCATTTTTGCCCGAAAATTATGAGAATTTCTGCAATTTTTCTTCAAAATACGGGAAATTTCTTCTTTTTAGCCCCAAAATAAAGGGAATTTCTGCATTTTCCCTTAATATTAGGGGAATTTCTGTATTTTACCTCTAAATAAAAGAAATTTCTGCATTTTACCACAAAATAAGAAGAATTTCTGACTTTTACCCCAAAATATGGGGAATTTCTTCCTTTTTGTTCCAAAATAAAGAAAATTTCTTCAATTTTGTACCATAATAAAAGAAATTTCTTCTTTTTGCCCCAAAAAGAAGGGGAATTTCTGACTTTTTACCCTGAAATAAATGAAATTTCTGCAATTTTGTCCGAAAATAAGGAAAATTTGTGCCTTTTTTGGCCCAAAATAAGGGGAATTTCTGCCTTTGGCCCCAAAATATGGGGAATTTCAGCATTTTACCTCAAAATAAGGGGAATTTCTGCTTTTTGCCCTGAAATATGTGAAATTTCTGCAATTTTACCCCAAAATAAGGTGAATTTCTAACTTTTTGCCCCAAAATAATGGGAATTTCATCCTTTTTGCCCCAAAATAAGAAAAATTTTTGTTTTTTCTTCTGAAATAAGTGAAATTTCTGCAATTTTGCCCTAAAATAAGGGAAATTTCTCCAATTTTTCCCCATAATAAAGCAAATTTCTGCAATTTTGCTGCAAAATAAGAAGAATTTCTGTTTTTTGCCCCCAAATAAAGCAAATTTCTGCAATTTTGCCCCAAAATAAAGAAAATTTCTGTATTTTGCCCCCAAATAAAGGAAATTTCTGCAATTTTGCCCTAAAATAAGAAGAATTTCTGCCATTTGCCCAAAAATAAGGGGAATTTCTGCCTTTTTGCCACAAAATAATGAAAATTACTGCATGTTTTACCCAAAAATTAGGTGAATTTCTGCAATTTTGCTCCAAAATACGAGGATTTTCTACCTTTTTCGCCGGAAATAAGGGGAATTTCTACCATTTTGCCGCGAAATAAGTGAAATTTCTGCAGTTTTACCCAAAAATAAGGGGAATTTCTGCCTTTTTGCCCCAAAATTAGGGGAATTTCTGCAATTTTGCTCCAAAATACGGGGAATTTCTGCCTTTTTGCCCGAAAATAAAGGCAATGTATACCTTTTTGCTATAAAAAAGGGAAATTTCTTCACTTTTGCCCCATAATAAGGCAATTTTCCACCTTTTTGACTTAAAATAAGTGCAATTTCTGACTTTTCCACAAAAATAAACAGAATTTCTGTCTTTTTGCCTCAAAATAAGGGGTATTTCTGACTTTTTGCCCTGAAATATGTGAAATTTCTAAAATTTTTCCCCAAAATAAGGGAAATGTCTGCTTTTTGCCCCAAAATAAGGAGAATTTCTGCCTTTTGCGTCAAAAAAAAAAGAATTTCAGCCTTTTTTCCTCAAAATAAGGGGAATTTCTGCCCTTTGCCCCAAAATATGAGAAATTTCTGCCTTTTTGCCCCAAAATAAGAAAAGTTTCTGCAATTTGGTACCAAAATAAAAGAAATTTCTGCCTTTTTGTTTCAAAATAAGAGAAATTTCTGCCTTTTTTTCTGAAATAAGTGAAATTTCTGCAATTTTGCCCCAAAATAAGGAAAATTTCTGCAATTTTGCCCCAAAGTAGAGGAAATTTCTGCAATTTTGCCCCAAATAAGGGGATTTTCTAACTTTTTGCACCCGTAAAAAGGAGATTTTCTGTCTTTTTGCCCCAAAATAAAGAGAATTTCAGTCTTTTTGCCTGAAAATTATGAGAATTTCTGCAATTTTTCTTCAAAATACGGAAAATTTCTGCGTTTTAGCCCCAAAATAAAGGGAATTTCTGCATTTTTCCCCCGATATTAGGGGAATTTCTGCCTTTTGCCCCAAAATATGCGGAATTTCAGCATTTTACCTCAAAATAATGGGAATTTCTGCCTTTTTCCCCTGAAATATGTGAAATTTCTGCAATTTTACCCCAAAATAAGTTGAATTTCTGCCTTTTTGCCCCAAAATAATGGGAATTTCTGCCTTTTTGCCCCAAAATAAGAAAAAATTTTGTTTTTTCTTCTGAAATAAGTGAAATTTCTGCAATTTTGCCCTAAAATAAGGGAAATTTCTCCAATTTTTCCCCATAATAAATCAAATTTCTGCAATTTTGCTGCAAAAGAAGGGGAATTTCTGTTTTTTGCCTCCTAATAAAGCAAATTTCTGCAATTTTGCCCCAAAATAAAGAGAATTTCTGTTTTTCGCCCCCAAATAAAGGAAATTTCTGCAATATTGCCCTAAAATAAGGGGAATTTCTGCCATTTGCCCCAAAATAAGGGGAATTTCTGCCTTTTTGCCTCAAAATAATGAAAATTACTGCATGTTTTACCCCAAAATTAGGTGAATTTCTGCAATTTTGCTCCAAAATACGAGGATTTTCTGTTTTTTTCGCCGAAAATAAGGGGAATTTCTGCCATTTTGCCGCGAAATAAGTGAAATTTCTGCAGTTTTACCCCAAAATAAGGGGAATTTCTGCCTTTTTGCCACAAAATTAGGGGAATTTCTGCAATTTTCCTCCAAAATACGGGGAATTTCTTCCATTTTGCCCGAAAATAAAGGCAATGTATACTTTTTTGCTATAAAAAAGGGAAATTTCTTCACTTTTGCCCCATAATAAGGCGATTTTCCGCCTTTTTGACTCAAAATAAGTGCAATTTCTGACTTTTCCCCAAAAATAAACGGAATTTCTGTCTTTTTGCCCCAAAATAAGGGAAATTTCTGACTTTTTGCCCTGAAATAAGTGAAATTTCTAAACTTTTTTCCCAAAATAAGGGAAATGTCTGCTTTTTGCCCCAAAATAAGGAGAATTTCTGCCTTTTGCCCCAAAATAAGGGGAATTTCAGCCTTTTTTTCTCAAAATAAGTGGAATATCTGCCTTTTGCCCCAAAATATGGGAAATTTCTGCCTTATTGCCCCAAAATAAGAAAAATTTCTGCAATTTTGTACCAAAATAAAAGAAATTTCTGCCTTTTTATTCCAAAATAAGAGAAATTTCTGCCTTTTTTTCCCTGAAATAAGTGAAATTTCTGCAATTTTGCCCCAAAATAAGGAAAATTTCTGCAATTTTGCCCCAAAGTAGAGGAAATTTCTGCAATTTTGTCTCAAATAAGGGGAATTTCTGACTTTTTGCACCCGAAAAAAGGAGATTTTCTGTATTTTTGCCCAAAAAAAGGAGAATTTCAGCCTTTTTGCCTGAAAATTATGAGAATTTCTGCAATTTTTCTTCAAAATATGGAAAATTCCTGTTTTTTAGCCCCAAAATAATGGGAATTTCTGCATTTTTCCCCAATATTAGGGGAATTTCTGCCTTTTGCCCCAAAATATGGGGAATTTCAGCATTTTACCTCAAAATAAGGGGAATTTCTGCCTTTTTGCCCTGAAATATGTGAAATTTCTGCAATTTTACCCGAAAATAAGTTGAATTTCTGCTTTTTTGCCCCAAAATAATGGGAATTTCTGCCTTTTTGCCCCAAAATAAGAAAAAATTTTGTTTTTTCTTCTGAAATAAGTGAAATTTCTGCAATTTTGCCCTAAAATAAGGGAAATTTCTCCAATTTTTCCCCATAATAAATCAAATTTCTGCAATTTTGCTGGAAAAGAAGGGGAATTTCTGTTTTTTGCCTCCTAATAAAGCAAATTTCTGCAATTTTGCCCCAAAATAAAGAGAATTTCTGTTTTTCGCCCCCAAATAAAGGAAATTTCTGCAATATTGCCCTAAAATAAGGGGAATTTCTGCCATTTGCCCCAAAATAAGGGGAATTTCTGCCTTTTTGCCTCAAAATAATGAAAATTACTGCATGTTTTACCCCAAAATTAGGTGAATTTCTGCAATTTTGCTCCAAAATACGAGGATTTTCTGTTTTTTTCGCCGAAAATAAGGGGAATTTCTGCCATTTTGCCGCGAAATAAGTGAAATTTCTGCAGTTTTACCCCAAAATAAGGGGAATTTCTGCCTTTTTGCCCCAAAATTAGGGGAATTTCTGCAATTTTCCTCCAAAATACGGGGAATTTCTTCCTTTTTGCCCGAAAATAAAGGCAATGTATACCTTTTTGCTATAAAAAAGGGAAATTTCTTCACTTTTGCCCCATAATAAGGCGATTTTCCGCCTTTTTGACTCAAAATAAGTGCAATTTCTGACTTTTCCCCAAAAATAAACGGAATTTCTGTCTTTTTGCCCCAAAATAAGGGAAATTTCTGACTTTTTGCCCTGAAATAAGTGAAATTTCTAAAATTTTTCCCCAAAATAAGGGAAATGTCTGCTTTTTGCCCCAAAATAAGGAGAATTTCTGCCTTTTGCCCCAAAATAAGGGGAATTTCAGCCTCTTTTCCTCAAAATAAGGGGAATATCTGCCTTTTGCCCCAAAATATGGGAAATTTCTGCCTTTTTGCCCCAAAATAAGAAACATTTCTGCAATTTTGTACCAAAATAAAAGAAATTTCTGCCTTTTTATTCCAAAATAAGAGAAATTTCTGCCTTTTTTTCCCTGAAATAAGTGAAATTTCTATAATTTTGCCCCAAAATAAGGAAAATTTCTGCAATTTTGCCCCAAAGTAGAGGAAATTTCTGCAATTTTGCCCCAAATAAGGGGAATTTCTGACTTTTTGCACCCGAAAAAAGGAGATTTTCTGTATTTTTGCCCAAAAAAAAGGAGAATTTCAGCCTTTTTGCCTGAAAATTATGAGAATTTCTGCAATTTTTCTTCAAAATATGGAAAATTCCTGTTTTTTAGCCCCAAAATAATGGGAATTTCTGCATTTTTTCCCCGATATTAGGGGAATTTCTGCCTTTTGCCCCAAAATATGGGGAATTTCAGCATTTTACCTCAAAATAAGGGGAATTTCTGCCTTTTTGCCCTGAAATATGTGAAATTTCTGCAATTTTACCCCAAAATAAGGTGAATTTCTGCCTTTTTTCCCCAAAATAATGGGAATTTCTGCCTTTTTGCCCCAAAATAAGAAAAATTTTTGTTTTTTCTTCTGAAATAAGTGAAATTTCTGCAATTTTGCCCTAAAATAAGGGAAATTTCTCCAATTTTTCCCCATAATAAAGCAAATTTCTGCAATTTTGCTGCAAAAGAAGGGGAATTTTTGTTTTTTGCCCCCAAATAAAGCAAATTTCTGCAATTTTGCCCCAAAATAAAGAGAATTTCTGTTTTTTGCCCCCAAATAAAGGAAATTTCTGCAATTTTGCCCTAAAATAAGGGGAATTTCTGCCATTTGCCCCAAAATAAGGGGAATTTCTGCCTTTTTGCCACAAAATAATGAAAATTACTGCATGTTTTACCCAAAAATTAGGTGAATTTCTGCAATTTTGCTCCAAAATACGAAGATTTTCTGCCTTTTTCGCCGAAAATAAGGGGAATTTCTGCCATTTTGCCGCGAAATAAGTGAAATTTTTGCAGTTTTACCTCAAAAGAAGGGGAATTTCTGCCTTTTTGCCCCAAAATTAGGGGAATTTCTGCAATTTTGCTCAAAATACGGGGAATTTCTGCCTTTTTGCCTGAAAATAAAGGCAATGTATACCTTTTTGCTATATAAAAGGGAAATTTCTTTACTTTTGCCCATAATAAGGCGATTTTCCGCCTTTTTGACTCAAAATAAGTGCAATTTCTGACTTTTCCACAAAAATAAACAGAATTTCTGTCTTTTTGCCCCAAAATAAGGGGTATTTCTGACTTTCTGCCCTGAAATAAGTGAAATTTCTAAAATTTTTCCCCAAAATAAGGGAAATGTCTGCTTTTTGCCCCAAAATAAGGAGAATTTCTGCCTTTTGCCCCAAAATAAGGGGAATTTCAGCCTCTTTTCCTCAAAATAAGGGGAATATCTGCCTTTTGCCCCAAAATATGGGAAATTTCTGCCTTTTTGCCCCAAAATAAGAAACATTTCTGCAATTTTGTACCAAAATAAAAGAAATTTCTGCCTTTTTATTCCAAAATAAGAGAAATTTCTGCCTTTTTTTCCCTGAAATAAGTGAAATTTCTATAATTTTGCCCCAAAATAAGGAAAATTTCTGCAATTTTGCCCCAAAGTAGAGGAAATTTCTGCAATTTTGCCCCAAATAAGGGGAATTTCTGACTTTTTGCACCCGAAAAAAGGAGATTTTCTGTATTTTTGCCCAAAAAAAAGGAGAATTTCAGCCTTTTTGCCTGAAAATTATGAGAATTTCTGCAATTTTTCTTCAAAATATGGAAAATTCCTGTTTTTTAGCCCCAAAATAATGGGAATTTCTGCATTTTTTCCCCGATATTAGGGGAATTTCTGCCTTTTGCCCCAAAATATGGGGAATTTCAGCATTTTACATCAAAATAAGGGGAATTTCTGCCTTTTTGCCCTGAAATATGTGAAATTTCTGCAATTTTACCCCAAAATAAGCTGAATTTCTGCCTTTTTTCCCCAAAATAATGGGAATTTCTGCCTTTTTGCCCCAAAATAAGAAAAATTTTTGTTTTTTCTTCTGAAATAAGTGAAATTTCTGCAATTTTGCCCTAAAATAAGGGAAATTTCTCCAATTTTTCCCCATAATAAAGCAAATTTCTGCAATTTTGCTGCAAAATAAGGGGAATTTCTGTTTTTTGCCCCCAAATAAAGCAAATTTCTGCAATTTTGCCCCAAAATAAAGAGAATTTCTGTTTTTTGCCCCCAAATAAAGGAAATTTCTGCAATTTTGCCCTAAAATAAGGGGAATTTCTGCCATTTGCCCCAAAATAAGGGGAATTTCTGCCTTTTTGCCACAAAATAATGAAAATTACTGCATGTTTTACCCAAAAATTAGGTGAATTTCTGCAATTTTGCTCCAAAATACAAAGATTTTCTGCCTTTTTCGCCGAAAATAAGGGGAATTTCTGCCATTTTGCCGCGAAATAAGTGAAATTTTTGCAGTTTTACCTCAAAATAAGGGGAATTTCTGCCTTTTTGCCCCAAAATTAGGGGAATTTCTGCAATTTTGCTCAAAATACGGGGAATTTCTGCCTTTTTGCCTGAAAATATAGGCAATGTATACCTTTTTGCTATAAAAAAGGGAAATTTCTTTACTTTTGCCCATAATAAGGCGATTTTCCGCCTTTTTGACTCAAAATAAGTGCAATTTCTGACTTTTCCACAAAAATAAACAGAATTTCTGTCTTTTTGCCCCAAAATAAGGGGTATTTCTGACTTTCTGCCCTGAAATAAGTGAAATTTCTAAAATTTTTCCCCAAAATAAGGGAAATGTCTGCTTTTTGCCCCAAAATAAGGAGAATTTCTGCCTTTTGCCCCAAAATAAGGGGAATTTCAGCCTCTTTTCCTCAAAATAAGGGGAATATCTGCCTTTTGCCCCAAAATATGGGAAATTTCTGCCTTTTTGCCCCAAAATAAGAAAAATTTCTGCAATTTTGTACCAAAAAAGAAGAAATTTTTGCCTTTTTATTCCAAAATAAGAGAAATTTCTGCCTTTTTTTCCCTGAAATAAGTGAAATTTCTGCAATTTTGCCCCAAAATAAGGAAAATTTCTGCAATTTTGCCCCAAAGAAGAGGAAATTTCTGCAATTTTGCCCCAAATAAGGGGAATTTCTGACTTTTTGCACCCGAAAAAAGGAGATTTTCTGTATTTTTGCCCCAAAATAAGGAGAATTTCAGCCTTTTTGCCTGAAAATTATGAGAATTTCTGCAATTTTTCTTCAAAATATGGAAAATTCCTGTTTTTTAGCCCCAAAATAATGGGAATTTCTGCATTTTTTCCCCGATATTAGGGGAATTTCTGCCTTTTGCCCCAAAATATGGGGAATTTCAGCATTTTACCTCAAAATAAGGGGAATTTCTGCCTTTTTGCTCTGAAATATGTGAAATTTCTGCAATTTTACCCCAAAATAAGTTGAATTTCTGCCTTTTTGCCGCAAAATAATAGGAATTTCTGCCTTTTTGCCCCAAAATAAGAAAAAATTTTGTTTTTTCTTCTGAAATAAGTGAAATTTCTGCAATTTTGCCCTAAAATAAGGGAAATTTCTCCAATTTTTCCCCATAATAAAGCAAATTTCTGCAATTTTGCTGCAAAAGAAGGGGAATTTCTGTTTTTTGCCTCCTAATAAAGCAAATTTCTGCAATTTTGCCCCAAAATAAAGAGAATTTCTGTTTTTTGCCCCCAAATAAAGGAAATTTCTGCAATATTGCCCTAAAATAAGGGGAATTTCTGCCATTTGCCCCAAAATATAGGGAATTTCTGCCTTTTTGCCACAAAATAATGAAAATTACTGCATGTTTTACCCCAAAATTAGGTGAATTTCTGCAATTTTGCTCCAAAATACGAGGATTTTCTGTTTTTTTCGCCGAAAATAAGGGGAATTTCTGCCATTTTGCCGCGAAATAAGTAAAATTTCTGCAGTTTTACCCCAAAATAAGGGGAATTTCTGCCTTTTTGCCCCAAAATTAGGGGAATTTCTGCAATTTTCCTCCAAAATACGGGGAATTTCTTCCTTTTTGCCCGAAAATAAAGGCAATGTATACCTTTTTGCTATAAAAAAGGGAAATTTCTTCACTTTTGCCCCATAATAAGGCGATTTTCCGCCTTTTTGACTCAAAATAAGTGCAATTTCTGACTTTTCCCCAAAAATAAATGGAATTTCTGTCTTTTTGCCCCAAAATAAGGGAAATTTCTGACTTTTTGCCCTGAAATAAGTGAAATTTCTAAACTTTTTTCCCAAAATAAGGGAAATGTCTGCTTTTTGCCCCAAAATAAGGAGAATTTCTGCCTTTTGCCCCAAAATAAGGGGAATTTCAGCCTTTTTTTCTCAAAATAAGGGGAATATCTGCCTTTTGCCCCAAAATATGGGAAATTTCTGCTTTTTTGCCCCAAAATAAGAAAAATTTCTGCAATTTTGTACCAAAAAAGAAGAAATTTCTGCCTTTTTATTCCAAAATAAGAGAAATTTCTGCCTTTTTTTCCCTGAAATAAGTGAAATTTCTGCAATTTTGCCCCAAAATAAGGAAAATTTCTGCAATTTTGCCCCAAAGAAGAGGAAATTTCTGCAATTTTGCCCCAAATAAGGGGAATTTCTGACTTTTTGCACCCGAAAAAAGGAGATTTTCTGTATTTTTGCCCCAAAATAAGGAGAATTTCAGCCTTTTTGCCTGAAAATTATGAGAATTTCTTGAATTTTTCTTCAAAATATGGAAAATTCCTGTTTTTTAGCCCCAAAATAATGGGAATTTCTGCATTTTTTCCCCGATATTAGGGGAATTTCTGCCTTTTGCCCCAAAATTTGGGAAATTTCAGCATTTTACCTCAAAATAAGGGGAATTTCTGCCTTTTTGGCCTGAAATATGTGAAATTTCTGCAATTTTACCCCAAAATAAGGTGAATTTCTGCCTTTTTTCCCCAAAATAATGGGAATTTCTGCCTTTTTGCCCCAAAATAAGAAAAATTTTTGTTTTTTCTTCTGAAATAAGTGAAATTTCTGCAATTTTGCCCTAAAATAAGGGAAATTTCTCCAATTTTTCCCCATAATAAAGCAAATTTCTGCAATTTTGCTGCAAAATAAGGGGAATTTCTGTTTTTTGCCCCCAAATAAAGCAAATTTCTGCAATTTTGCCCCAAAATAAAGAGAATTTCTGTTTTTTGCCCCCAAATAAAGGAAATTTCTGCAATTTTGCCCTAAAATAAGGGGAATTTCTGCCATTTGCCCCAAAATAAGGGGAATTTCTGCCTTTTTGTCACAAAATAATGAAAATTACTGCATGTTTTACCCAAAAATTAGGTGAATTTCTGCAATTTTGCTCCAAAATACGAAGATTTTCTGCCTTTTTCGCCAAAAATAAGGGGAATTTCTGCCATTTTGCCGCGAAATAAGTGAAATTTTTGCAGTTTTACCTCAAAATAAGGGGAATTTCTGCCTTTTTGCCCCAAAATTAGGGGAATTTCTGCAATTTTGCTCAAAATACGGGGAATTTCTGCCTTTTTGCCTGAAAATAAAGGCAATGTATACTTTTTTGCTATAAAAAAGGGAAATTTCTTCACTTTTGCCCCATAATAAGGCGATTTTTCGCCTTTTTGACTCAAAATAAGTGCAATTTCTGACTTTTCCACAAAAATAAACAGAATTTCTGTCTTTTTGCCCCAAAATAAGGGGTATTTCTGACTTTCTGCCCTGAAATAAGTGAAATTTCTAAAATTTTTCCCCAAAATAAGAGAAATGTCTGCTTTTTGCCCCAAAATAAGGAGAATTTCTGCCTTTTGCCCCAAAATAAGGGCTATTTCAGCCTCTTTTCCTCAAAATAAAAGGAATTTCTGCATTTTGCCCCAAAATATGGGAAATTTCTGCCTTTTTGCACCAAAATAAGAAAAATTTCTGCAATTTTGTACCAAATTAAAAGAAATTTCTGCCTTTTTGTTCCAAAATAAAAGAAATTTCTGCCTTCTTTCCCTGAAATAATTGAAATTTCTGCAATTTTGCCCCAAAATAAGAGAAATTTCTGCAATTTTTCCCCAAAGTAAAGGAAATTTCTGAAATTTTGCCCCAAATAAGGGGAATTTCTGACTTTTTGCACCCGAAAAAAGAAGATTTTTTGTATTTTTGCCCCAAAATAAAAAGAATTTAAGCCTTTTTGCCTGAAAATTATGAGAATTTCTGCAATTTTTCTTCAAAATACGGAAAATTTCTGCCTTTTAGCCCCAAAATAAAGGGAATTTCTGCATTTTCCACCAATATTAATGGAATTTCTGTATTTTACCTCTAAATAAAAGAAATTTCTGCATTTTACCTCAAAATAAAAAGAATTTCTGACTTTTACCCCAAAATATTGGGAATTTCTGCCTTTTTGTTCCAAAATAAAGAAAATTTCTTCAATTTTGTACCATAATAAAAGAAATTTCTTCTTTTTGCCCCAAAATAAGGGGAATTACTGACTTTTTACCCTGAAATAAATGAAATTTCTGCAATTTTGCCTGAAAATAAGGGAAATTTGTGCCTTTTTGCCCCAAAATAAGGGGAATTTCTGCCTTTTGCGCCTAAATATGGGGAATTTCAGCATTTTACCTCAAAATACGGGGAATTTCTGCCTTTTTGCCCTGAAATATGTGAAATTTCTGCAATTTTACCCTAAAATAAGGTGAATTTCTGCCTTTTTGCCCCAAAATAATGGGAACTTCTGCCTTTTTGCCCCAAAATAAGAAAAATTTTTGCTTTTTTTTTTCTGAAATAAGTGAAATTTCTGCAATTTTGCCCTAGAATAAGTGAAATATCTGAAATTTTTCTCCATAATAAAGCAAATTTCTGCAATTTTGCCCCAAAATAAGGGGAATTTCTGACATTTGCCCCAAAATAAGGGGAATTTCTGCCTATTTGCCACAAAAAAGAAAATTCCTGCATGTTTTACCCCAAAATTAGGTGTATTTCTGCAACTTTGCTTAAAAATACGAGGATTTTCTGCCTCTTTCACCGAAAATAAGGGGCATTTCTTCCATTTTGCCGCGAAATAATTGAAATTTCTGCAGTTTTACGCCAAAATAAGGGGAATTTCTGCCTTTTTGATCCAAAATTAGGGGAATTTATGCAATTTTGCTCCAAAATACGGGTCATTGCTGCCTTTTTGCCTGAAATTAAGTGGAATTTCTGCCTTTTTGTCTGGAAATAAGTGAAATTTTTACAATTTTAGCCAAAAATTAGGGATTCCATTTTTGCCCCAAAATAAGGGAAATTTCTGCCATTTTGCACTGAAATATTTGAAATTTCTGCAATTTTACCCCAAAATAAGGGGAATTTCTGCTTTTTTGCCCCAAAATATAAGGCATTTCTGCCTTTTTGCCCTAAAATATGGAAAATTTCTGCAATTTTGCCCCAAAATAAGGGGAATTTCTCCCTTTTTACCTCAAAATAAAGGGAATTTCAGCCTTTTTACCTGAAAATAAGTGAATTTTCTGCAATTTTGCCCCAAATAAGGGAAATTTCTGCAATTTTGCCTCACAATTAGGAGAATTTCTGCAATTTTGCTCCAAAATACGGGGAATTTCTGCCTTTGTACCCTAAAATAAGGGGAATGCATACCTTTTTGCCATAAAAAAGGGAAATTTCTTCATTTTTGCTCCAAAATAAAGGGAATTTCTGCCTTTATGCCTCTAAATAAGTGGAATTTCTGTATTTTTCCCTCATAATAAGGGGAATTTCTGACTTATTACCCTGAAATAAGTGAAATTTCTGCAATTTTGCCCCAAAATAATGGAAATTTCTGCCTTTTTGCCCCCAAATAAAGGGAATTTCAGCCTTTTTACCTCAAAATAAGGGGAATTTCTGGATTTTGCCACAAAATATTAGGAATTTCTGCCTTTTTGCCCCAAAATAAAGAAAGTTTCTGCCTTTTTTCTCTGAAATAAGTGAAATTTCTTCAATTTTGCCCCAAAATAAGTGAAATTTCTGAGTTTTGCCCCAAAATAAAGAGAATTTCTGTGTTTTTGCCTGAACATATAGGGATTTTCTGCCTTTTTGCTCCACAATTAGTGGATTTTCTGCAATTGTGCTCCAAAATACGAGGAATTTCTGCTTTTTGCCCGAAAATAAGAAGAATGTATACCTTTTGCAACCAAAAAGAGAAATTTCTTCATTTTTGCCCCAAAATAAGAAGAATTTCTGCCTTCTTACCTCAAAATAAGTGAAATTTCTGCGTTTTTACCCAAAAATAAACGGAATTTCTGTCTTTTTGCCCCAAAATAAAAGGAATTTTTGATTTTTGCCCTGAAATATGTGAAATTTCTGCAATTTTGCCACAAAATAAGAGAAATTTCTGCCTTTTTGCCACAAAATAAAGGGAATTTCTGTCTTTTTGCCCCAAAATAAGGGGAATTTCAGCATTTTACCTCATAATAAGGGGAATCTCTGCATTTTTGCCCCAAAATATAGGGAATTTCTGTATTTTTGCCCCAAAATAAAGAAAATTTCTACAATTTTGTACCAAAATAAAAGAAATTTCTTCCTTTTTGCCCCAAAATAAGAGAAATTTCTCAGTTTTTTTCTCTGAAATAAGTGAAATTTCTGCAATTTTGCCCCAAAATAAGGGAAATTTCTGCAAATTTTTTCCATAATAAGGGAAATTTCTGCAATTTTGCAACAAAATAAGGGGAATTTCTGTTTTTTGCCCCCAAATAAGGGAAATTTCTGAAATTTTATCCCAAAATAAGAGGAATTTCTTCCTTTTTTCCAGAAAATAAGAAAAATTTCTGCAAGTCTGTAACAAAATAGAAGAAATTTCTAAAATTTTGCCCCAAAATAAGGGAAATTTCTGATTTTTGCCCCAAAATAAGGAGAATTTCTGTATTTTTTTCCCCAAAATAAAGGGAATTTCTGCCTTTTTGCCCCAAAATTAGGGGAGTTTCTGCAATTTTCCTTCAAAATAAAGGGAATTTCTTCCTCTTTTCCCTAAAATAAGGGGAACTTCTGCCTTTTTGCCCCAAATAAAGGGAATTTCTGCATTTTTGCCCCAATATTAGGGGAATTTCTGCAATTTTGCTCCAAAATCCAGGGAAATTCTGCCTTTTTCCCAAAATTAAAAGGATTTTCTTCCTTTTTGCTTCCAAATAAGGGAATTTTCTGCAATTTTTATCCCAAAATAAAGGGAATTTCTGCCTTTTTGTCCCAAAATAAGGGGAATTTCTGCTCTTTTGCTCTGAAGTATGTTAAATTTCTGCAATTTTACCCCAAAATAAGGTGAATTTTTGCCTTTTTGCCCATAAAATAATAGAAATTTCTGACTTTTTGCCCCAAAATAAGAAAAATTTTTGCTTTTTTTTCTGAAATAAGTAAAATTTCTGCAATTTTGCCTTAGAATAAGGGAAATATCTGAAATTTTTTTCCATAATAAAGCAAATTTCTGCAATTTTGCCCCAAAATAAGGGGAATTTCTGACATTTGCCCCAAAATAAGGGAAATTTCTACCTTTTTGCCACAAAAAAGAAAATTACTGCATGTTTTACCCCAAAATTAGGTGTATTTCTCCAATTTTGCTCCAAAATACGAGGATTTTCTGCCTCTTTCACCGAAAATAAGGGGAATTTCTTCCATTTTGCCGCGAAATAATTGAAATTTCTGCAATTTTACGCCAAAATAAGAGGAATTTCTTCCTTTTTGATCCAAAATTAGGGGAATTTATGCAATTTTGTTCCAAAATACGGGTCATTGCTGCCTTTTTGCCTGAAATTAAGTGGAATTTCTGCCTTTTTGTCTGGAAATAAGTGAAATTTCTGCAATTTTAGCCAAAAATTAGGGATTCCATTTTTGCCCCAAAATAAGAGAAATTTCTGCCATTTTGCACTGAAATATTTGAAATTTCTGCAATTTTACCCCAAAATAAGGGGAATTTCTGCCTTTTTGCCTCAAAATATAAGGAATTTCTGCCTTTTTGCCCTAAAATAAAAAAAATTTCTGCAATTTTGCCCCAAAACAAGGGGAATTTCTACCTTTTAACCCCAAAATAAAGGAAATTTCAGCCTTTTTACCTGAAAATAAGTGAATTTTATGCAATTTTGCCCCAAATAAAGGAAATTTCTGCAATTTTGCCCCAAAATAAGGTAAATTCCTGCAATTTTGCCCCCAAATAAGTGGAATTTCTGAGTTTTGCCCCAAAATAAGGAGAATTTTTGCCTTTTTGCCTCACAATTAGGGGAATTTCTGCAATTTTGCTCCAAAATACGGGGAATTTCTGCCTTTTTACCCTAAAATAAGAGGAATGCATACCTTTTTGCCATAAAAAAGGGAAATTTCTTGATTTTTGCTCCAAAATAAGGGGAATTTCTGCCTTTATGCCTCTAAATAAGTGGAATTTCTGTCTTTTTCCCCCATAATAAGGGGAATTTCTGACTTATTACCCTGAAATAAGTGAAATTTCTGCAATTTTGCCCCAAAATAAGGGAAATTTCTGCCTTTTTGCCCCCAAATAAAGGGAATTTCAGCCTTTATACCTCAAAATAAGGGGAATTTCTGCTTTTTGCCACAAAATATTAGGAATTTCTGCCTTTTTGCCTTAAAATAAAGAAAGTTTCTGCCTTTTTTCCCTGAAATAAATGAAATTTCTTCAATTTTGACCCAAAATAAGTGAAATTTCTGAGTTTTGCCCCAAAATAAAGAGAATTTCTGTGTTTTTGCCTGAACATATAGGGATTTTCTGCCTTTTTGCTCCACAATTAGTGGATTTTCTGCAATTGTGCTCCAAAATACGAGGAATTTCTGCTTTTTTACCCGAAAATAAGAAGAATGTATACCTTTTGCAACAAAAAAGAGAAATTTCTTCATTTTTGCCCCAAAATAAGAGGAATTTCTTCCTTCTTACCACAAAATAAGTGAAATTTCTGCCTTTTTACCCAAAAATAAACGGAATTTCTGTCTTTTTGCCCCAAAATAAAAGGAATTTTTGATTTTTGCCCTGAAATATGTGAAATTTCTGCAATTTTGCCCCAAAATAAGGGAAATTTCAGCCTTTTGCCACAAAATAAAGGGAATTTCTGTCTTTTTGCCCCAAAATACGGGGAATTTCAGCATTTTACCTCATAATAAGGAAAATCTCTGCATTTTTGCCCCAAAATAAAGAAAATTTCTACAATTTTGTACCAAAATAAAAGAAATTTCTGCCTTTTTGCCCCAAAATAAGAGAAATTTCTGAGTTTTTTTCTCTGAAATAAGTGAAATTTCTGCAATTTTGCCCCAAAATAAGGGAAATTTCTGCAATTTTTTTCCATAATAAGGGAAATTTCTGCAATTTTGCAACAAAATAAGGGGAATTTCTGGTTTTTGCCCCCAAAAAAGGGAAATTTCTGCAATTTTATCCCAAAATAAGGGGAATTTCTGCATTTTTCCCACAAAATAAGAAAAATTTCTGCAAGTCTGTTACAAAATAGAAGAAATTTCTAAAATTTTGCCCCAAAATAAGGGAAATTTCTGATTTTTGCCCTAAAATAAGGAGAATTTCTGTATTTTTGCCCCAAAATAAAGGGAATTTCTGCATTTTTGCCCCAAAATTAGGGGAGTTTCTGCAATTTTGCTTCAAAATACAGGAAATTTCTTCCTCTTTTCCCGAAAATAAGGGGAACTTCTGCCTTTTTGCCCCAAATAAAGGGAATTTCTGCATTTTTGCCCCAATATTAGGGGAATTTCTGCAATTTTGCTCCAAAATACGGGAAAATTCTGCCTATTTACCCAAAATTAAAAGGATTTTCTGCCTTTTTGCTTCTAAATAAGGGAAATTTCTCCAATTTTATCCCAAAATAAAGGGAATTTCTGCCTTTTTGCCCCAAAATAAGGTGAATTTCTGCCCTTTTGCCCTGAAATATGTTAAATTTCTCCAATTTTATCCCAAAATAAGGTGAATTTCTGCCTTTTTGCCCAAAAAATAATAGAAATTTCTGACTTTTTGCCCCAAAACAAGATAAATTTTTGCTTTTTTTTCTGAAATAAGTGAAATTTCTGCAATTTTGCTCTAGAATAAGGGAAATATCTGAAATTTTTCTCCATAATAAAGCAAATTTCTGCAATATTGCCCCAAAATAAGGGGAATTTCTGTTTTTTGCCCACTAATAAAGGAAATTTCTGCAATTTTGCCCTAAAATAAGGGGAATTTCTGACATTTCCCCCAAAATAAAGGGAATTTCTGCCTTTTTGCCACAAAAAAGAAAATTACTGCATGTTTTACCCCAAAATTAGGTGTATTTCTGCAATTTTGCTCCAAAATACGAGGATTTACTGCCTCTTTCACCGAAAATAAGGGGAATTTCTTCCATTTTGCCGCGAAATAATTGAAATTTCTGCAGTTTTACGCCAAAATAAGGGGAATTTCTGCCTTTTTGATCCAAAATTAGGGGAATTTATGCAATTTTGCTCCAAAATACGGGTCATTGCTGCCTTTTTGCCTGAAATTAAGTGGAATTTCTGCCTTTTTGTCTGGAAATAAGTGAAATTTTTACAATTTTAGCCAAAAATTAGGGATTCCATTTTTGCCCCAAAATAAGGGAAATTTCTGCCATTTTGCACTGAAATATTTGAAATTTCTGCAATTTTACCCCAAAATAAGGGGAATTTCTGCTTTTTTGCCCCAAAATATAAGGCATTTCTGCCTTTTTGCCCTAAAATATGGAAAATTTCTGCAATTTTGCCCCAAAATAAGGGGAATTTCTCCCTTTTTACCTCAAAATAAAGGGAATTTCAGCCTTTTTACCTGAAAATAAGTGAATTTTCTGCAATTTTGCCCCAAATAAGGGAAATTTCTGCAATTTTGCCCCAAAATAAAGTAAATTCCTGCAATTTTGCCCCAAAATAAGTGGAATTTCTGAGTTTTGCCCCAGAATAAGGAGAATTTTTGCCTTTTTGCCCCACAATTAGGAGAATTTCTGCAATTTTGCTCCAAAATACGGGGAATTTCTGCCTTTTTACCCTAAAATAAGGGGAATGCATACCTTTTTGCCATAAAAAAGGGAAATTTCTTCATTTTTGCTCCAAAATAAAGGGAATTTCTGCCTTTATGCCTCTAAATAAGTGGAATTTTTGTATTTTTCCCTCATAATAAGGGGAATTTCTGACTTATTACCCTGAAATAAGTGAAATTTCTGCAATTTTGCCCCAAAATAATGGAAATTTCTGCCTTTTTGCCCCCAAATAAAGGGAATTTCAGCATTTTTACCTCAAAATAAGGGGAATTTCTGGATTTTGCCACAAAATATTAGGAATTTCTGCCTTTTTGCCCCAAAATAAAGAAAGTTTCTGCCTTTTTTCTCTGAAATAAGTGAAATTTCTTCAATTTTGCCCCAAAATAAGTGAAATTTCTGAGTTTTGCCCCAAAATAAAGAGAATTTCTGTGTCTTTGCCTGAACATATAGGGATTTTCTGCCTTTTTGCTCCACAATTAGTGGATTTTCTGCAATTGTGCTCCAAAATACGAGGAATTTCTGCTTTTTGCCCGAAAATAAGAAGAATGTATACCTTTTGCAACAAAAAGAGAAATTTCTTCATTTTTGCCCCAAAATAAGAGGAATTTCTTCCTTCTTACCTCAAAATAAGTGAAATTTCTGCGTTTTTACCCAAAAATAAACGGAATTTCTGTCTTTTTGCCCCAAAATAAAAGGAATTTTTGATTTTTGCCCTGAAATATGTGAAATTTCTGCAATTTTGCCACAAAATAAGGGAAATTTCTGCCTTTTTGCCACAAAATAAAGGGAATTTCTGTCTTTTTGCCCCAAAATAAGGGGAATTTCAGCATTTTACCTCATAATAAGGGGAATCTCTGCATTTTTGCCCCAAAATATGGGGAATTTCTGCATTTTTGCCCCAAAATAAAGAAAATTTCTACAATTTTGTACCAAAATAAAAGAAATTTCTGCCTTTTTGCCCCAAAATAAGAGAAATTTCTGAGTTTTTTTCTCTGAAATAAGTGAAATTTCTGCAATTTTGCCCCAAATAAGGGAAATTTCTGCAAATTTTTTCCATAATAAGGGAAATTTCTGCAATTTTGCAACAAAATAAGGGACATTTCTGTTTTTTGCCCCCAAATAAGAGAAATTTCTGAAATTTTATCCCAAAATAAGGGGAATTTCTTCCTTTTTTCCAGAAAATAAGAAAAATTTCTGCAAGTCTGTAACAAAATAGAAGAAATTTCTAAAATTTTGCCCCAAAATAAGGGAAATTTCTGATTTTTGCCCCAAAATAAGGAGAATTTCTGTATTTTTTTCCCCAAAATAAAGGAAATTTCTGCCTTTTTGCCCCAAAATTAGGGGAGTTTCTGCAATTTTGCTTCAAAATACAGGGAATTTCTTCCTCTTTTCCCTAAAATAAGGGGAACTTCTGCCTTTTTGCCCCAAATAAAGGGAATTTCTGCATTTTTGCCCCAATATTAGAGGAATTTCTGCAATTTTGCTCCAAAATCCAGGGAAATTCTGCCTTTTTCCCAAAATTAAAAGGATTTTCTTCCTTTTTGCTTCCAAATAAGGGAATTTTCTGCAATTTTATCCCAAAATAAAGGGAATTTCTGCCTTTTTGTCCCAAAATAAGGGGAATTTCTGCTCTTTTGCTCTGAAATATGTTAAATTTGTGCAATTTTACCCCAAAATAAGGTGAATTTTTGCCTTTTTGCCCATAAAATAATAGAAATTTCTGACTTTTTGCCCCAAAATAAGAAAAATTTTTGCTTTTTTTTTCTGAAATAAGTAAAATTTCTGCAATTTTGCCTTAGAATAAGGGAAATATCTGAAATTTTTTTCCATAATAAAGCAAATTTCTGCAATTTTGCCCCAAAATAAGGGGAATTTCTGACATTTGCCCCAAAATAAGGGAAATTTCTACCTTTTTGCCACAAAAAAGAAAATTACTGCATGTTTTACCCCAAAATTAGGTGTATTTCTCCAATTTTGCTCCAAAATACGAGGATTTTCTGCCTCTTTCACCGAAAATAAGGGGAATTTCTTCCATTTTGCCGCGAAATAATTGAAATTTCTGCAATTTTACGCCAAAATAAGAGGAATTTCTTCCTTTTTGATCCAAAATTAGGGGAATTTATGCAATTTTGTTCCAAAATACGGGTCATTGCTGCCTTTTTGCCTGAAATTAAGTGGAATTTCTGCCTTTTTGTCTGGAAATAAGTGAAATTTCTGCAATTTTAGCCAAAAATTAGGGATTCCATTTTTGCCCCAAAATAAGAGAAATTTCTGCCATTTTGCACTGAAATATTTGAAATTTCTGCAATTTTACCCCAAAATAAGGGGAATTTCTGCCTTTTTGCCTCAAAATATAAGGAATTTCTGCCTTTTTGCCCTAAAATAAAAAAAATTTCTGCAATTTTGCCCCAAAACAAGGGGAATTTCTACCTTTTAACCCCAAAATAAAGGAAATTTCAGCCTTTTTACCTGAAAATAAGTGAATTTTATGCAATTTTGCCCCAAATAAAGGAAATTTCTGCAATTTTGCCCCAAAATAAGGTAAATTCCTGCAATTTTGCCCCCAAATAAGTGGAATTTCTGAGTTTTGCCCCAAAATAAGGAGAATTTTTGCCTTTTTGCCTCACAATTAGGGGAATTTCTGCAATTTTGCTCCAAAATACGGGGAATTTCTGCCTTTTTACCCTAAAATAAGAGGAATGCATACCTTTTTGCCATAAAAAAGGGAAATTTCTTGATTTTTGCTCCAAAATAAGGGGAATTTCTGCCTTTATGCCTCTAAATAAGTGGAATTTCTGTCTTTTTCCCCCATAATAAGGGGAATTTCTGACTTATTACCCTGAAATAAGTGAAATTTCTGCAATTTTGCCCCAAAATAAGGGAAATTTCTGCCTTTTTGCCCCCAAATAAAGGGAATTTCAGCCTTTATACCTCAAAATAAGGGGAATTTCTGCTTTTTGCCAGAAAATATTAGGAATTTCTGCCTTTTTGCCTTAAAATAAAGAAAGTTTCTGCCTTTTTTCCCTGAAATAAATGAAATTTCTTCAATTTTGACCCAAAATAAGTGAAATTTCTGAGTTTTGCCCCAAAATAAAGAGAATTTCTGTGTTTTTGCCTGAACATATAGGGATTTTCTGCCTTTTTGCTCCACAATTAGTGGATTTTCTGCAATTGTGCTCCAAAATACGAGGAATTTCTGCTTTTTTACCCGAAAATAAGAAGAATGTATACCTTTTGCAACAAAAAAGAGAAATTTCTTCATTTTTGCCCCAAAATAAGAGGAATTTCTTCCTTCTTACCACAAAATAAGTGAAATTTCTGCCTTTTTACCCAAAAATAAACGGAATTTCTGTCTTTTTGCCCCAAAATAAAAGGAATTTTTGATTTTTGCCCTGAAATATGTGAAATTTCTGCAATTTTGCCCCAAAATAAAGGAAATTTCTGCCTTTTTGCCACAAAATAAAGGGAATTTCTGTCTTTTTGCCCCAAAATAGGGGGAATTTCAGCATTTTACCTCATAATTAGGGGAATCTCTGCATTTTTGCCCCAAAATATAGGGAATTTCTGCATTTTTGCCCCAAAATAAAGAAAATTTCTACAATTTTGTACCAAAATAAAAGAAATTTCTGCCTTTTTGCCCCAAAATAAGAGAAATTTCTGAGTTTATTTCTCTGAAATAAGTGAAATTTCTGCAATTTTGCCCCAAAAATATGGGAAATTTCTGCAATTTTTTTCCATAATAAAGGAAATTTCTGCAATTTTGCAACAAAATAAGAAGAATTTCTGTTTTTCGCCCCCAAATAAGAGAAATTTCTGCAATTTTATCCCAAAATAAAGGGAATTTCTGCCTTTTTGACACAAAATAAGAAAAATTTCTGCAAGTCTGTAACAAAATAGAAGAAATTTCTAAAATTTTGCCCCAAAATAAGGGAAATTTCTGATTTTTGCCCCAAAATAAGGAGAATTTCTGTATTTTTGCCCCAAAATAAAGGGAATTTCTGCCTTTTGCCCCAAAATAAGGAGAATTTCAGCATTTTTGCCCCAAAATAAGAAAATTACTTTATTTTTTATTCCAAAATTACGTGAATTTCTGCAATTTTGCTCCAAAATACAGGGATTTTCTTCTTTTTTCGCCGAAAATAAAGGGAATTTCTGACATTTTGCCGCGAAATAAGTGAAATTTCTGCAGTTTTACCCCAAAATAAGGGGAATTTCTGCCTTTTTGCACAAAAATTAGGGGAATTTTTGCAATTTTGCTCCAAAATACAGGGAATTTCTGCCTTTTGGCCCGAAAATAAAGGGAATGTAAACCTTTTTGCCATAAAAAAAGAAATTTCTTTATTTTTACCCCAAAATAAGGGGATTTTTCACCTTTTTGACTCAAAATAAGTGCAATTTCTGCCTTTTCCCCAAAAATAAACGAAATTTCTGTCTTTTTGCCTAAAAATAAGGGGAATTTCTGATTTTTGCCCCAAAATAAGGGGAATTTCAGCCTTTTTACCTAAAAATAATGGGAATTTCTGCCTTTTTGCCCACAAAATAAAGGGAATTTTTGCATTTTTGCACCAATATTAGGGGAATTTCTGCAATTTTGCTCCAAAATATGGGTCATTTCTGCCTTTTTGCCCAAAATTATGTGGAATTTCTGCCTTTTTGTCCGAAATAAGTGAAATTTCTGCAATTTTAGCCAAAAATTAGGGATTTAATCGTTTTGCCCCAAAATAAGGAAAATTTCTGCAATTTTGCCCTGAAATATTTGAAATTTCTGCAATTTTACCCCAAAATAAGGGGAATTTCTGACTTTTGCCCCAAATAAGGGGAATTTTAGCCTTATTACCTCAAAATAAGGGGAATTTCTGCCTTTTTGCCCCAAAATATAAAGAATTTCTGCCTTTTTGCCCCAAAAAAAGGAAAATTCTGCAATTTTGCCCTGAAAAGGTGAATTTCTCCCTTTTTGCCCAAAAATAAAAGAAATTTCAGCCTTTTTACCTGAAAATAAGTGAGATTTCTGCAATTTTTCCCCAAATAAAAGAAATTTTTGATTTTTGCCCCAAAATAAGAGAATATCTGTATTTTTACACCAAAATAAAGGGAATTTCTGCCTTTTTGCCCCAAAATTAGGGGAGTTTCTGCAGTTTTGCTTCAAAATACAGGGAATTTCTTCTTCTTTCCTGAAAATAAGGGGAACTTCTGTCTTTTTGCCCCAAATAAAGGGAATTTCTGCATTTTTGCCCCACTATTAGGGGAATTTCTGCAATATTGCTCCAAAATATGGGGAATTTCTGCCTTTTTACCCAAAATTAAGGGGGATTTTCTGCCTTTTTGCTCCCAAATAAAGGAAATTTCTGCAATTTTATCCCAAAATAAGGGGAATTTCTGCCTTTTTGCCCCAAAATAAGGGGAATTTCTGCCTTTTTGCCCGAAATTAATTGGAATTTCTGCCTTTTTGTCCCGAAATAAGTGAAATTTCTTCAATTTTTGCCAAAAATTAGGGATTTCATCTTTTTTGCCCCAAAATAAAATGAATTTCTGCAATTTTGCCCCAAAATAAATGAAATTTCTGCATTTTTGCCCCAAAATAAGAGAAATTTCTAGAATTTTGCTCCAAAATAAGTGGAATTTCTGAGTTTTGCCCCAAAATAAGGAGAATTTCTGTCTTTATGCCCCAACATATAGGGAATTTCTGCCTTTTTGCCCCACAATTAGGGGAATTTCTGCAATTTTGCTTCAAAATACAGAAAATTTCATCATTTTTGCCCAAAAATGAGGGGAATGCATACCTTTTTGCCATAAAAAAGGATAATTTCTTCATTTTTGCTCCAAAATAAAAGGAAGTTCTGCATTTTTGCCTCTAAATAAGTGGAATTTCTGTCTTTACCCCCAAAACAAAGGGAATTTCTGTCTTTTTTGCTCCTAAATAAGGAAAATTTCTGACTTATTACCCTGAAATAAGTGAAATTTCTGCAATTTTGTCCCAAAATAATGGAAATTTCTGGCTTTTTACCCTGAAATTTGTGAAATTTCTGCAATTTTACCCTAAAATAATTTGAATTTCTGCATTTTTGCCCCAAAATAATGGGAATTTCTGCATTTTTGCCCCAAAATAAAAAAATTTTTTGCTTTTTTTTTCTTAAATAAGTGAAATTTCTGCAGTTTTGCACTAAAATAAGGGAAATTTCTGCAATTTTCCCCCATAATAAGGGAAATTTCTGTAATTTTGCCCCAAAATAAAGAGAATTTCTGTTTTTTGCTCCCAAATAAGGGAAATTTCTGCAATTTTGCCCTATAATAAAGAGAATTTCTGCCTTTTGCCCCAAAATAAGAAGAATTTCTGCCTTTTTGCCCCAAAATAAAGTAAATTACTGTATTTTTTACCGCAAAATTAGGTGAATTTCTGCAATTTTGCTCCAAAATACTGGGATTTTCTGCCTCTTTTGCCGAAAATAAGGGGAATTTCTGCCATTTTGCCACGAAATAATTGAAATTTCTGCAGTTTTACCTCAAAATAAGTGGAATTTCTGCCTTTTTGCACCAAAATAAGGGGAATTATTGACTTTTTGTCCAAAAATAAGGGGAATTTCAGCCTTTTTACCTCAAAATAGATGGAATTTCTGCCTTTTTGACCCAAAATATGAGGAATTTCTGCCTTTTTGCCCCAAAATAAGAAAAATTTCTGCAATTTTGTACCAAAATAAAAGAAATTTCTGCATTTTTGCTCCAAAATAAGAAAATTTCTGCCTTTTTCTGAAATAAGTAAAATTTCTGCAATTTTGCCCCAAAATAAGGGAAATTTCTGCAATTTTGCCCCAATGTAAAGGAAATTTCTGCAATTTTGCCCAAAAATAAGAGAAATTTCTGAATTTTTGCTCCCGAAAAAAGGGGATTTTCTGTATTTTTGCCCCAAAATATGAGAATTTCTGCAATTTTGCTTCAAAATACGGTTAATTTCTGCCTTTTAGCCCCAAAATAAAGGGAATTTCTGCATTTTTCCCCAATATTTGGGGAATTTCTGCATTTTACCTCTAAATAAAGGAAATTTCTGCAATTGACCGCAAAATAAGAATTTCTCCATTTTGCCCCAAAATATGGGGAATTTCTGCCTTTTTGTTCCAAAATAAAGAAAATTTCTTCAATATTGTACCATAATAAAAGAAATTTCTGCTTTTTGCCCCAAAATAAGTGAAATTTCTGCAATTTTGCCCCAATATAAGAGAAGTTTCTGCCTTTTTGCCCTTAAATAAGGGGAATTTCAGCATTTTTAACCTCAAAATAAAAGGAATTTTTGAATTTTGGCAAAAATATTAGGAATTTCTGCATTTTTGCCCCAAAATAAGGAAAATTTCTGCCTTTTTTCCCTGAAATAAGTGAAATTTCTGCAACTTTGCCCCAAATAAGAAAAATTTCTGGAATTTTGCCCCAAAATAAGTGGAATTTCTGAGTTTTGCCCCAAAATAAGGAGAATTTCTGCGTTTTTACCCCACAATTCGTGAAATTTCTGCAATTTTTCCCATAATAAGGGAAATTTCTGCAATTTTGCTTCAAAATAAGGGGAATTTCGGTTTTTTGCCTCACAATTAGTGAAATTTCCGCAATTTTGCCCCAAAATAAGGGGAATTTCTTCCTTTTGCCCCAAAATATGGGGAATTTCTGCCTTTTTGTCTGAAAATAAGAAGAATGCATACCTTTTTGCCATAAAAAAGGAAAATTTCTTCATTTTTGCTCCAAAAGAAGGGAAACTTTTGCCTTTTTGCCTCTAAATAAGTGGAATTTCTGTCTTTTTCTCCCAAAACATAGAGAATTTCTATCTTTTTTGCCCCAAAAAAAGGAAAATTTCTGACTTATTACCCTGAAATAAGTGAAATTTCTGCAAATTTGCCCCAAAAAAAGAGAAATTTCTGCCTTTTGCCCCAAAATATGAAGAATTTCAGCATTTTACCTCAAAATAAGAGAAATTTCTGATTTTTGCACCAAAATATGGAGAATTTCTGCCTTTTTGCCCCAAAATAAGGAAAATTTCTGCCTTTTTTCTCTGAAATAAGTGAAATTTCTTCAATTTTGCCCGAAAATAAGTGAAATTTCTGCAATTTTGCCCCAAAATAATGGAAATTTCTGGAATTTTGCCCCGAAATAGGTGGAATTTCTGAGTTTTGCCCCAATAAGGAGAATTTCTGCCTTTTTGCCCTACAATTAGAGGAATTTCTGCAATTTTGCTCCAAAATACAAGGAATTTTTGCCTTTTTCCTCGAAAATAAGGGGAATGCATAACTTTATTGCCATAAATAGGGAAATTTCCTCATTTTTGCCCCAAAATAAGGTGAATTTCTGCATTTTTGCCCAGAAATAATGGGAATTTCTGCCTTTTTGCCCCAAAATAAGAAAAATTTTTGCTTTTTTTCTATGAAATAAGTGAAATTTCTGCAATTTTGCCCTAATATAAGGGAAATTTCTGCAATTTTTCCTCATAATAAGGGAAATTTCTGCAATTTTGCCTCAAAATAAGGGCAATTTCTGTTTTTTTGCCCCCAAATAAGAGAAATTTCTGCAATTTTGCCCTAAAATAAAAGTGAATTTCTGCCTTTTGCCCCAAAATAAGGAGAATTTCTGACTTTTTGCCGCAAAATAAGAAAAATTTTTGCTTTTTTACTCTGAAATAAGTGAAATTTCTGCAATTTTGCCCTAATATAAGGGAAATTTCTGCAATTTTTCCCCATAATATGGTGATTTCTGCAATTTTTCCCCAAAATAAGAGCAATTTCTTTTTTTTTGCCCCCAAATAAGGGAAATTTCTGGAATTTTGCCCCGAAATAGGTGGAATTTCTGAGTTTTGCCCCAATAAGGAGAATTTCTGCCTTTTTGCCCTACAATTAGAGGAATTTCTGCAATTTTGCTCCAAAATACAAGGAATTTTTGCCTTTTTCCCCGAAAATAAGGGGAATGCATAACTTTATTGCCATAAATAGGGAAATTTCCTCATTTTTGCCCCAAAATAAGGTGAATTTCTGCATTTTTGCCCAGAAATAATGGGAATTTCTGCCTTTTTGCCCCAAAATAAGAAAAATTTTTGCTTTTTTTCTATGAAATAAGTGAAATTTCTGCAATTTTGCCCTAATATAAGGGAAATTTCTGCAATTTTTCCTCATAATAAGGAAAATTTCTGCAATTTTGCCTCAAAATAAGGGCAATTTCTGTTTTTTTGCCCCCAAATAAGAGAAATTTCTGCAATTTTGCCCTAAAATAAAAGTGAATTTCTGCCTTTTGCCCCAAAATAAGGAGAATTTCTGACTTTTTGCCGCAAAATAAGAAAAATTTTTGCTTTTTTTCTCTGAAATAAGTGAAATTTCTGCATTTTGCCCTAATATAAGGGAAATTTCTGCAATTTTTCCCCATAATATGGAGATTTCTGCAATTTTTCCCCAAAATAAGAGCAATTTCTTTTTTTTTGCCCCCAAATAAGGGAAATTTCTGCAATTTTGCCCTAAAATAAGGGTAATTTCTGCATTTTTGAACCAAAATAAAGAATATTACTGTATTTTTTACCCCAAAATTAGGTGAATTTCTGCAATTTTGCTCCAAAATACGGGGATTTTCTGCCTTTTTCGCCGAAAATAAGGGGAATTTCTACCATTTTGCTGTGAAATAAGTGAAATTTCTGGAGTTTTACCCCAAAATAAGGGAAATTTCTGCCTTTTTGCCAAAAAATTAGGGGAATTTCTGCAATTTTGCTCCAAAATATGGGGAATTTCTGCCTTTTTGCCCGAAAATAAGGGGAATTTCTGCCTTTTGCCCCAAAATATGGGGAATTTCAGCATTTTACCTCAAAATAAGGGGAATTTCAGCCTTTTCGCACCAAAATAAGAAGAATGCATACCTTTTTGCCATAAAAAAGGGAAATTTCTTCATTTTTGCTCCAAAATAAGGGGAATTTCTGCCTTTTGCCCCAAAATATGGTGAATTTCTGCCTTTTTGCCCGAAAATAAGAATGCATAGCTTTTTGCAATAAAAAAAGGAAATTTCTTCATTTTTGCTCCAAAATAAAGGAAATTTCTGCTTTTTTGCCTCTAAATAAGTGGAATTTCTGTCTTTTTCCCCCAAAACAAAGGGAATTTCTGTCACTTTTGCTCCAAAATAAGGGAAATTTCTGGAATTTTGCCACAAAACAAGTGGAATTTCTGAGTTTTGCCCCAAAATAAGGAGAATTTCTGCATTTTGCGCCACAATTAGTGAAATTTCTGCAATTTTGCCATAATAGAAGGGAAATTTCTGCAATTTTTCCCCATAATAAGGGAAATTTCTGCAATTTTGCCCCAAATTAAGGGGAATTTCTGTTTTTTGCCCCACAATTAGGGAAATTTCTGCAATTTTGACCCAAAATATGGGGATTTTCTGCCTTTTTGTCTGAAAATAAGAAGTATGCATACCTTTTTGCCATAAAAAAAGAGAAATTTCTTCATTTTTGCTAAAAATAAGGGGAACTTTTGCCTTTTTGCCTCTAAATAAGTGAAATTTCTGTTTTTTTCCCCCAAAACAAAGAGAATTTCTGTCTTTTTTGCCCCAAAATAAGGAAAATTTCTGAATTATTATCCCGAAATAAGTGAAATTTCTGCAAATTTGCCCCAAAATAAGGGAAATTTCTGCCTTTTTGCCCTGAAATAAGGGGAATTTCAGCCTTTTTACCTCAAAATAAGGGAAATTTCTGCATTTTTGCAACAAAATATTAGGAATTTCTGCATTTTTGCCACAAAATTAGGAATTTTTGCTTTTTTGCCCCAAAATAAGAAAAATTTCTGCCTTTTTTCCCTGAAATAAGTGAAATTTCTGCAATTTTGCCCCAAAATAAGTAAAATTTCTGCAATTTTGCCCCAAAATAAGGGAAATTTCTGGAATTTTGCCCCAAAATAAGTGGAATTTCTGAGTTTTGCCCCAAAATAAGAAGAATTTATGCCTTTTTGCCCCACAATTAGTGAAATTTCTGCATATTTACCCTAAAATAAGTGAAATTTGTGCAATTTTCCCCATAATAAGGGAAATTTCTGCATTTTTGCTTCAAAATAAGGGGAATTTCTTTTTTTTGCCCCACAATTAGAGAAATTTCTGCAATTTTGCCCCAAAATAAGGGGAATTTCTGCCTTTTTGCCAAAAAATAAAGGGAATTTCTGTCTTTTTGCCCCAAAATAAGGGGAATTTCAGCATTTTACCTCATAATAAGGGGAATCTCTGCATTTTTGCCCCAAAATATGGGGAATTTCTGCATTTTTGCCCCAAAATAAAGAAAATTTCTACAATTTAGTACCAAAATAAAAGAAATTTCTGCCTTTTTGCCCCAAAATAAGAGAAATTTCTGAGTTTTTTGCTCTGAAGTAAGGGAAATTTCTGCAATTTTGGCCCAAAATAAGGGGAATTTCTGTTTTTTGCCCCCAAATAAGGGAAATTTCTGCAATTTTATCCCAAATTAAGGGGAATTTCTGCCTTTTTGCCACAAAATAAGAAAAATTTCTGCAAGTCTGTAACAAAATAGAAGAAATTTCTAAAATTTTGCCCCAAAATAATGGAAATTTCTGATTTTTGCCCCAAAATAAGGAGAATTTCTGTATTTTTGCCCCAAAATAAAGGGAATTTCTGCATTTTTGCCCCAAAATTAGGGGAGTTTCTGCAATTTTGCTTCAAAATACAGGGAATTTCTTCCTCTTTTCCGAAAATAAGGGGAACTTCTGCCTTTTTGCCCCAAATAAAGGGAATTTCTGCATTTTTACCCCAATATTAGGGGAATTTCTGCAATTTTGCTCCAAAATACAAGGAAATTCTGCCTTTTTACCCAAAATTAAAAGGATTTTCTGCCTTTTTGCTCCCAAATAAGGGAAATTTCTGCAACTTTATCCCAAAATAAGAGGAATTTCTGCCTTTTTGCCCCAAAATAAGGGGAATTTCTGCCTTATTGCCTTGAAATATGTGAAATTTCTGCAATTTTACCCCAAAATAAGGTGAATTTCTGCCTTTTTGCCCATAAAATAATAGAAATTTCTGACTTTTTGCCCCAGAATAAGAAAAATTATTGCTTTTTTCTTTGAAATAAGTGAAATTTCTGCAATTTTGCCCTAAAATAAGGGAAATTTCTGTAATTTTTTTCCATAATAAGGGAAATTCCTGCAATTTTGCACCAAAATAAGGGGAATTCCTGTTTTTTGCCCCCAAATAAGGAAAATTTCTTCAATTTTGCCCTAAGATAAGGGGAATTTTTGCCTTTTGTCCCAAAATGAGGAGAAATTCTGCATTTTTGCCCCAAAATAAGAAAATTACTGTATTTTTTATCCCAAAATTAGGTGAATTTCTGCAATTTTGCTCCAAAATACGGGGATTTTCTTATTTTTCACCAAAAATAAAGGGAATTTCTGCCATTTTGCCGCGAAATAAGTGAAATTTCTGCAGTTTTACCCCAAAATAATGGGAATTTTTGCCTTTTTGCCCAAAATTTAGGGGAATTTTTGCAATTTTGCTCCAAAATACAGGGAATTTCTGCCTTTTGGCCCGAAAATAAAGGGAATGTATACCTTTTTGCCATAAAAAAAGGAAATTTCTTCATTTTTACCCCAAAATAAGGGGATTTTTCACCTTTTTGACTCAAAATAAGTGCAATTTCTGCCTTTTCCCCAAAAATAAACAAAATTTCTGTATTTTTCTTCAAAAATAAGGGGAATTTCTGACTTTTTGCCCCAAAATAAGGGGAATTTCAGCATTTTTACCTAAAAATAAGAGGAATTTTGGCCTTTTTGCCCCCAAAATAAAGGGAATTTCTGCATTATTGCACCAATATTAGGAGAATTTCTGCAATTTTGCTCCAAAATATGGGTCATTTCTGCCTTTTTGCCCAAAATTAAGTGGAATTTCTGTCTTTTTGTCCGAAATAAGTGAAATTTCTGCAATTTTAGCCAAAAATTAGGGATTTCATCTTTTTGCCCTAAAATAAGGGAAATTTCTGCCATTTTGCCCTGAAATATTTGAAATTTCTGCAATTTTACCCCAAAATAAGGGGAATTTCTGCCTTTTTGCCCCAAATAAGGGGAATTTCAGCCTTATTACCTCAAAATAAGGGGAATTTCTGCCTTTTTGCCCCAAAATATAAGGAATTTCTGCCTTTTTGCCCCAAAAAAGGAAAATTTTGCAATTTTGCCCTGAAAAGGAGAATTTCTCCCTTTTTGCCCCAAAATAAAGGAAATTTCAGCCTTTTTACCTGAAAATAAGTGAAATTTCTGCAATTTTGCCCCAAATAAAAGAAATTTCTGATTTTTGCCCAAAAATAAGGAGAATATCTCTATTTTTTCCCCAAAATAAAGGGAATTTCTGCCTTTTTGCCCCAAAATTAGAGGAATTTCTGCAAATGTGCTTCAAAATACAGGGAATTTCTTCCTCTTTTCCCGAAAATAAAGGGAACTTCTGCTTTTTGCCCCAACTAAAGGGAATTTCTGCATTTTTGCCCCAATAATAGGGGAATTTCTGCAATTTTGCTCCAAAATATGGGGAATTTCTGCCTTTTTAACCGAAATTAAGGGGATTATCTGCCTTTTTGCTCCCAAATAAGGGAAATTTTTGCAATTTTATCCCAAAATAATGGGAATTTCTGCCTTTTTGCCCCAAAATAATGGGAATTTCTGCCTTTTTGCCCAAAATTAAGTGGAATTTTTGCCTTTTTGTCCCGAAATAAGTGAAATTTCTTTAATTTTAGCCAAAAATTAGGGATTTTATCTTTTTGCCCCAAAATAAGGGGAATTTCTGCAATTTTGCCCCAAAATAAATGAAATTTCTGCAATTTTGCCCCAAAATAAAGGAAATTTCTGGAATTTTGCTCTAAAATAAGTGGAATTTCTGAGTTTTGCCCCAAAATAAGGAGAATTTCTGTCTTTTTGCCCCAACATAAAGGGAATTTCTGCCTTTTTGCCCCACAATTAGGGGAATTTCTGCAATTTTGCTCCAAAATACAGGGAATTTCTGCATTTTTGCCCGAAAATAAGGGGAATGCATACCTTTATTGCCATAAAAATGGAAATTTCTTAATTTTTGCCCCAAATTAAGGGAAATTTCTGCCTTTTTGCCCTGAAATATGTGAAATTTCTGCAATTTCAGCCCAAAATAATGTGAATTTCTGCGTATTTGCCCCAAAATAATGGGAATTTCTGCCTTTTGCCCCAAAATAAAGAGAATTTCTGCCTTTTTGCCCCAAAATAAAAAATATTACTGTATTTTTTACCCCAAAATTAGGTGAATTTCTTCAATTTTGCTCCAAAATACGGGGATTTTCAGCCTTTTTGCCGAAAATAAGGGAAATTTCTGCCATTTTGCCCTGAAATATTTGAAATTTCTGCAATTTTACCCCAAAATAAGGGGAATTTCTGCCTTTTTGCCCCAAATAAGGGGAATTTCAGCCTTATTACCTCAAAATAAGGGGAATTTCTGCCTTTTTGCCCCAAAATATAAGGAATTTCTGCCTTTTTGCCCCAAAAAAGGAAAATTTTGCAATTTTGCCCTGAAAAGGAGAATTTCTCCCTTTTTGCCCCAAAATAAAGGAAATTTCAGCCTTTTTACCTGAAAATAAGTGAAATTTCTGCAATTTTGCCCCAAATAAAAGAAATTTCTGATTTTTGCCCAAAAATAAGGAGAATATCTCTATTTTTTCCCCAAAATAAAGGGAATTTCTGCCTTTTTGCCCCAAAATTAGAGGAATTTCTGCAAATGTGCTTCAAAATACAGGGAATTTCTTCCTCTTTTCCCGAAAATAAAGGGAACTTCTGCTTTTTGCCCCAACTAAAGGGAATTTCTGCATTTTTGCCCCAATAATAGGGGAATTTCTGCAATTTTGCTCCAAAATATGGGGAATTTCTGCCTTTTTAACCGAAATTAAGGGGATTATCTGCCTTTTTGCTCCCAAATAAGGGAAATTTTTGCAATTTTATCCCAAAATAATGGGAATTTCTGCCTTTTTGCCCCAAAATAATGGGAATTTCTGCCTTTTTGCCCAAAATTAAGTGGAATTTTTGCCTTTTTGTCCCGAAATAAGTGAAATTTCTTTAATTTTAGCCAAAAATTAGGGATTTTATCTTTTTGCCCCAAAATAAGGGGAATTTCTGCAATTTTGCCCCAAAATAAATGAAATTTCTGCAATTTTGCCCCAAAATAAAGGAAATTTCTGGAATTTTGCTCTAAAATAAGTGGAATTTCTGAGTTTTGCCCCAAAATAAGGAGAATTTCTGTCTTTTTGCCCCAACATAAAGGGAATTTCTGCCTTTTTGCCCCACAATTAGGGGAATTTCTGCAATTTTGCTCCAAAATACAGGGAATTTCTGCATTTTTGCCCGAAAATAAGGGGAATGCATACCTTTATTGCCATAAAAATGGAAATTTCTTAATTTTTGCCCCAAATTAAGGGAAATTTCTGCCTTTTTGCCCTGAAATATGTGAAATTTCTGCAATTTCAGCCCAAAATAATGTGAATTTCTGCGTATTTGCCCCAAAATAATGGGAATTTCTGCCTTTTGCCCCAAAATAAAGAGAATTTCTGCCTTTTTGCCCCAAAATAAAAAATATTACTGTATTTTTTACCCCAAAATTAGGTGAATTTCTTCAATTTTGCTCCAAAATACGGGGATTTTCAGCCTTTTTGCCGAAAATAAGGGAAATTTCTGCCATTTTGCTGCGAAATTAGTTAAATTTCTAGAGTTTTACCCCAAAATAAGAGGAATTTCTGCCTTTTTGCCACAAAATAAAGAAAATTACTGCATGTTTTACGCCAAAATTAGGTGAATTTCTGCAATTTTGCTCCAAAATACGAGGATTTTCTACCTTTTTCGCCGAAAACAAGGGGAATTTCTGCCATCTTGCCGTGAAATAAGTGAAATTTCTGCAGTTTTAAATCAAAATAAGGGGAATTTCTGCCTTTTTGCCCCAAAATTAAGGGAATTTCTGCAATTTTGCTCCAAAATATGGGCAATTTCTGCCTTTTTGCCCGAAAATAAAAGGAATGTATAACATTTTTGCCATGAAAAAGGGATATTTCTTCACTTTCGCCCCAAAATAAGGGGATTTTCTGCCTTTTTGACTCAAAATAAGTGCAATTTCTGCCTTTTCCTTAAAAATAAACGGAATTTCTCTCTTTTTGCCCCAAAATAAGGGGAATTTCTGCCTTTTTGCCCCAAAATAAGAAAATTACTGTATTTTTTATCCCAAAATTCGGTGAATTTCTGCAATTTTGCTCCAAAATACGGGGATTTTCTTATTTTTCACTGAAAATAAAGGGAATTTTTGCCATTTTGCGGCGAAATAAGTGAAATTTCTGCAGTTTTACCCCAAAATAAGGGGAATTTCTGCCTTTTTGCCCAAAAATTAGGGGAATTTTTGCAATTTTGCTCCAAAATACAGGGAATTTCTGCCTTTTGGCCCGAAAATAAAGGGAATGCATACCTTTTTGCCATAAAAAAAAGAAATTTCTTCATTTCTACCCCAAAATAAGGGGATTTTTCAAATTTTTGACTCAAAATAAGTGCAATTTCTGCCTTTTCCCTCAAAATAAACGAAATTTCTGTATTTTTGTTCAAAAATAAGGAAAATTTCTGAATTTTTGCCCCAAAATAAGGGGAATTTCAGCATTTTTACCTAAAAATAAGGGGAATTTCTGCCTTTTTGCCCCCAAAATGAAGGGAATTTCTGCATTTTTGCACCAATATTAGAGAAATTTCTGAAATTTTGCTCCAAAATATGGGTCATTTCTTCCTTTTTGCCCAAAATAAGTGGAATTTCTGCCTTTTTGTCCGAAATAAGTGAAATTTCCGCAATTTTAGCCAAAAATTAGGGATTTCTTCTTTTTGCCCTAAAATAAGGGAAATTTCTGCCATTTTGCCTTGAAATATTTGAAATTTCTGCAATTTTACCCCAAAATAAGGGGGAATTTTTGCCATTTTGCCCCAAATAAGGGGAATTTCAGCCTTATTACCTCAAAATAAGGGGAATTTCTGCCTTTTTTCCCCAAAATATAAGGAATTTCTGCCTTTTTGCCCCAAAAAAGGAAAATTCTGCATTTTTGTCCTGAAGAGGAGAATTTCTCCCTTTTTGCCCCAAAATAAAGGAAATTTCAGCCTTTTTACCTGAAAATAAGTGAAATTTCTGCAATTTTGCCCCAAATAAAAGAAATTTCTGATTTTTGCCCAAAAATAAGGAGAATTTCTGTATTTTTGCCCCAAAATAAAGGGAATTTCTGCCTTTTTGCCCCAAAATAAGGGGAGTTTCTGCAAATTTGCTTCAAAATACAGGGAATTTCTTCCTCTTTTTCCGAAAATAAGGGGAACTTCTGCCTTTTGCCCCAAATAAAGGGAATTTCTGCATTTTTGTCCCACTATTAGGGGAATTTCTGCAATTTTATCCCAAAATAAGGGGAATTTCTGCCTTTTTGCCCCAAAATAATGGGAATTTCTGCCTTTTTGCGCAAAATTAAGTGGAATTTTTGCCTTTTTGTCCCAAAATAAGTGAAATTTCTTTAATTTTAGGCAAAAATTAGGGATTTCATGTTTTTGCCCCAAAATAAGGGGAATTTCTGCAATTTTGCCCCAAAATAAATGAAATTTCTGCAATTTTGCCCCAAAATAAAATAATTTCTGGAATTTTGCTCCAAAATAAGTGGAATTTCTGAGTTTTGCCCCAAAATAAGGAGAATTTCTGTCTTTTTGCCCCAACATATAGGGAATTTCTGCCTTTTTGCCCCACAATTCGGGGAATTTCTGCAATTTTGCTCCAAAATACAGGGAATTTCTGCATTTTTGCCCGAAAATAAGGGGAATGCATACCTTTATTGCCATAAAAAGGGAAATTTCTTCATTTTTGCCCCAAATTAAGGGAAATTTCTGCCTTTTTGCCCTGAAATATGTGAAATTTCTGCAATTTTAGCCCAAAATAATGTGAATTTCTGCGTATTTGCCCCAAAATAATGGGAATTTCTGCCTTTTTGACCCAAAATAAGAAAAATTTTTGCTTTTTTTCTCTGAAATAAGTGAAATTTCTGCAATTTTGCTCTAAAATAAGGGAAATTTCTGCAATTTTCCTTATAATAAGGGAAATTTCTGCAATTTTGCCCCAAAATAAGGGGAATTTCTGGTTTTTTGCCCCCAAATAAAAGAAATTTCTGCAATTTTGCCCTAAAATAAAGGGAATTTCTGCCTTTTGCCCCAAAATAAGGAGAATTTCTGCCTTTTTGCCCCAAAATAAAGAATATTACTGTATTTTTTACCCCAAAATTAGGTGAATTTCTGCAATTTTGCTCTAAAATACGGGGATTTTCTGCCTTTTTTGCCGAAAATAAGGAGAATTTCTGCCATTTTGCTGCAAAATTAGTTAAATTTCTGGAGTTGTACCCCAAAATAAGGGGAATTTCTGCCTTTTTGCTCCAAAATTAGGGGAATTTCTGCAATTTTGCTACAAAATATGGGGAATTTCTGCTTTTTTGCCTGAAAATAAAGGGAATGTTTACCTTTTTGTTATGAAAAATAGAAATTTCTTCATTTTTGCCCCAAAATAAGGGGATTTTCCGCCTTTTTGATTCAAAATAAGTGCAATTTCTGCCTTTTCCCCAAATATAAACGAAATTTCTGTCTTTTTGCCCCAAAATAAGGGGAATTACTGACTTTATGGTTTCGAAAAAAGGAGATTTTCTGTCTTTTTGCCCCAATTTAAGGAGAATTCCTTCCTTTTTGCCCGAAAATTATGAGAATTTCTGCAATTTTGCTTCAAAATATGGTTAATTTCTGCCTTTTAGCTACAAAATAAAGGGAATTTCTGCATTTTCCCCCAATATTTAGGGAATTTCTGCATTTTACCTCTAAATAAAGAAAATTTCTGCATTTTACCTCAAAATAAGAAGAATTTCTGCCTTTTGCCCCAAAATATGGGGAATTTCTGCTTTTTTATTCCAAAATAAGGAAAATTTCTTCAATTTTGTACCATAATAAAAGAAATTTCTGCTTTTTGCCCCAAAATAAGGGGAATTTCTGACTTTTTGCCCTGAAATAAATGAAATTTCTGCAATTTTGCCCGAAAATAAGGGAAATTTGTGCCTTTTTGCCCCAAAATAACGGGAATTTCTGCCTTTTGCCCCCAAATATGGGGAATTTCAGCATTTTACCTCAAAATAAGGGGAATTTCAGCCTTTTTGCACTAAAATAAGAAGAATGCATACCTTTTTGCTATAAAAAAGGGAAATTTTTTCATTTTTGACCAAAATAAGGGGAATTTCTGCTTTTTGCCCCAAAATATGGGGAATTTCTGCTTTTTTGCCCGAAATTGAGAAGAATGCATAACTTTTTGCCATAAAAAAGGTAAATTTCTTCATTTTTGCTCCAAAATAAGGGGAATTTCTGACTTTTGCCTCTAAATAAGTGGAATTTCAGTCTTTTTCCCCCAAAACAAAGGGAATTTCTGTCATTTTTGGCCCAAAATAAGAAAAATTTCTGACATATTACTCTGAAATAAGTGAAATTTCTGCAAATTTGCCCTTAAATAAGAGAAATTTCTGCCTTTTTGCCCCCAAATAAGGGGAATTTCTGACTTTTTGCACCTGAAAGAAGGAGATTTTCTGTCTTTTTGCCCCAAAATAAGGAGAATTTCAGCCTTTTTGCCCGAAAATTATGAGAATTTCTGCAATTTTTCTTCAAAATACGGAAAATTTCTGCCTTTTAGCCCCAAAATAAAGGGAATTTCTGCATTTTTTCCAAATATTAGGGAAATTTCTGCATTTTACCTCTAAATAATGGGAATTTCTGCATTTTACCTCAAAATAAGAAGAATTTCTGCCTTTTACCTCAAATTATGGGGAATTTCTGCCTTTTTGTTCCAAAATAAAGAAAATTTCTTCAATTTTGTGCCATAATAAAAGAAATTTCTCCTTTTTGCCCCAAAATAAGGGGAATTTCTGACTTTTTACCCTGAAATAAATGAAATTTGTGTAATTTTGCCTGAAAATAAAGGAAATTTGTGCCTTTTTGCCCCAAACTAATGGGAATTTCTGCCTTTAGCCCCAAAAAATGGGAAATTTCAGCATTTTACCTAAAATAAGGAGAATTTCTGCCTTTTTTCCCTGAAATATATGAAATTTCTGCAATTTTACCCCAAAATAAGGTGAATTTCTGCCTTTTGCCCCAAAATAAGAGGAATTTCTGCTTTTTGCCTCAAAATAAGAAAAAATTTTGCTTTTTTTTTCTGAAATAAGTGAAATTTCTGCAATTTTGCCCTAAAATAAGGGAAATTACTGCAATTTTTCCCCATAATAAAGAAAATTTCTGCAATTTTGCCGCAAAATAAGGGGAATTTCTGTTTTTTTGCCCCCAAATATAGCAAATTTCTGCAATTTTGCCCCAAAATAAGGGAAATTTCTGTTTTTTGCCCCCAAATAAGGGAAATTTTTGCAATTTTGCCCTAAAATAAGGGGAATTTCTGCCGTTTGCCCAAAAATAAGGGGAATTTCTGCCTTTTTGCCACAAAATAAAGAAAATTACTGCTTGTTTTACGCCAAAATTAGGTGAATTTCTGCAATTTTGCTCCAAAATACGAGGATTTTCTACCTTTTTCGCCGAAAATAAGGGGAATTTCTGCCATCTTGCCGCGAAATAAGTGAAATTTCTGCAGTTTTACATCAAAATAAGGGGAATTTCTGCTTTTTTGCCCCAAAATTAAGGGAATTTTTGCAATTTTGCTCCAAAATACAGGGAATTTTTGCCTTTTTGCCCGAAAATAAAGGGAATGTATACATTTTTGCCATGAAAAAGAGAAATTTCTTCACTTTTGCCCCGAAATAAGGGGATTTTCCACCTTTTTGACTCAAAATAAGTGCAATTTCTGCCTTTTCCCCAAAAATAAACGGAATTTCTGTCTTTTTGCCCCAAAATAAGGGGAATTTCTGACTTTTTCCCCTGAAATAAATGAAATTTCTAAAATTTTTCCCCACAATAAGGGAAATGTCTGTTTTTTGCCCCAAAATAAGGGGAATTTCTGCCTTTTTGCCCCCAAATAAGGGGAATTTCAGCCTTTTTTCCTCAAAAGAAGGAGAATTTCTGCCTTTTGCCCCAAAATATGGGGAATTTGTGTCTTTTTGCCCTAAAATAAGAAAAATTTGTGAAGTTTTGTACCAAAATAAAAGAAATTTCTGCCTTTTTGCCCCAAAATAAGAGAAATTGCTGCCTTTTTTCCCTGAAATAAGTGAAATTTCTGCAATTTTGCCCAAAAATAAGGGAAATTTCTGCAATTTTGCCCCAAAATAAGGGAAATTTCAGCATTTTTTCTTTAAAATAAGGGGAATTTCTGACTTTTGACCCAAAATATGGGGAATTTCTGCCTTTTTGCACCCGAAAAAAGGAGATTTTCTGTCTTTTTGCCCCAAAATAAGGAGAATTTCAGCCATTTGCCCGAAAATTATGAGAATTTCTGCAATTTTTCTTCAAAATACAGAAAATTTCTTCCTTTTAGCACAAAAATAAAGGGAATTTCTGCATTTTCCCACAATATTAGGGGAATTTCTGTATTTTACCTCTAAATAAAAGAAATTTCTGCATTTTACCTCAAAATAAGAAAAATTTCTGACTTTTACCCAAAAATATGGGGAATTTCTGCCTTTTTGTTCCAAAATAAAGAAAATTTCTTCAATTTTGTACCATAATAAAAGAAATTTCTCCTTTTTGCCCCAAAATAAGGGGAATTTCTGACTTTTTACCCTGAAATAAATAAAATTTCTGCAATTTTGCCTGAAAATAAGGGAAATTTGTGCCTTTATGCCCCAAATAAGGGGAAATTCTGCCTTTTGCCCCAAAATATGGGGAATTTCAGCATTTTACCTCAAAATAAGGGGAATTTCTGTCTTTTTGCCATGAAATATGTGAAATTTCTGCAATTTTACCCCAAAATAAGGTGATTTTCTGCCTTTTTACCCCAAAATAATGGGAATTTCTGCCTTTTTGCCCCAAAATAAGAAAAATTTTTGCTTTTTTTTCTGAAATAAGTGAAATTTCTGCAATTTTTCCCTAAAATAAGGGAAATATCTGCAGTTTTTCCCCATAATAAAGCAAATTTCTGCAATTTTGCCCCAAAATAAAGGGATTTTCTGTTTTTTCCCCCAAATAAGGGAAATTTCTGCAATTTTGCCCTAAAATAAGGGGAATTTCTGACATTTGCCCCAAAATAAGGGGAATTTCTGCCTTTTTGCCACAAAATAAAGAAAATTACTGCATGTTTTACCGCAAAATTAGGTGAATTTCTGAAATTTTGCTCCAAAATACGAGGATTTTCTGCCTTTTTCGCCAAAAACAAGGGGAATTTCTTCCATTTTGCCACGAAATAATTGAAATTTCTGCAATTTTACCCCAAAATAAGGTGAATTTCTGCCTTTTTGCCCCAAAATAATGGGAATTTCTGCCTTTTTCCCCAAAATAAGAAAAATTTTTGCTTTTTTTTTCTGAAATAAGTAAAATTTCTGCAATTTTGCCCTAAAATAAGGGAAATATCTGCAATTTTTCCCCATAATAAAGCAAATTTCTGCAATTTTGCCCCAAAATAAGAGGATTTTCTGTTTTTTGCCTCCAAATAAGGGAAATTTCTGCAATTTTGCCCTAAAATAAGGGGAATTTCTGACATTTGCCCTAAAATAAGGGGAACTTCTGCCTTTTTGTCACAAAATAAAGAAAATTACTGCATGTTTTACCCCAAAATTAGGTGAATTTCTGCAATTTTGCTCCAAAATACGAGGATTTTCTGCCTTTTTCGCCGAAAATCAGGGGAATTTCTTTCATTTTGCCGTAAAATAATTGAAATTTCTGCAGTTTTACCCCAAAATAAGGGGAATTTCTGCCTTTTTGATCAAAAATTAGGGGAATTAATGCAATTTTGCTCCAAAATACCCGTCATGTCTGCCTTTTTGCCCGAAATTAAGTGGAATTTCTGCCTTTTTGTCCGGAAATAAGTGAAATTTTTGCAATTTTAGCCAAAAATTAGGGATTCCATTTTTGCCCCAAAATAAGGGAAATTTTTGCCATTTTGCACTGAAATATTTGAAATTTCTGCAATTTTACCCCAAAATAAGGGGAATTTCTGCCTTTTTGCCCCCAAATATAAGGAATTTCGGCATTTTTGCCCCAAAATAAGGAAAATTTCTGCAATTTTACCCCAAAATAAGGTGAATTTCTGCCTTTTGCCCCAAAATAAGAGGAATTTCTGCTTTTTGCCACAAAATAAGAAAAAATTTTGCTTTTTTTTTCTGAAATAAGTGAAATTTCTGCAATTTTGCCCTAAAATAAGGGAAATTACTGCAATTTTTCCCCATAATAAAGAAAATTTCTGCAATTTTGCCGCAAAATAAGGGGAATTTCTGTTTTTTGCCCCCAAATAAAGCAAATTTCTGCAATTTTGCCCCAAAATAAGGGAAATTTCTGTTTTTTGCCCCCAAATAAGGGAAATTTTTGCAATTTTGCCCTAAAATAAGGGGAATTTCTGCCGTTTGCCCCAAAATAAGGGGAATTTCTGCCTTTTTGCCACAAAATAAAGAAAATTACTGCTTGTTTTACGCCAAAATTAGGTGAATTTCTGCAATTTTGCTCCAAAATACGAGGATTTTCTACCTTTTTCGCCGAAAATAAGGGGAATTTCTGCCATCTTGCCGCGAAATAAGTGAAATTTCTGCAGTTTTACATCAAAATAAGGGGAATTTCTGCTTTTTTGCCCCAAAATTAAGGGAATTTTTGCAATTTTGCTCCAAAATACAGGGAATTTTTGCCTTTTTGCCCGAAAATAAAGGGAATGTATACATTTTTGCCATGAAAAAGAGAAATTTCTTCACTTTTGCCCCGAAATAAGGGGATTTTCCGCCTTTTTGACTCAAAATAAGTGCAATTTCTGACTTTTCCCCAAAAATAAACGGAATTTCTGTCTTTTTGCCCCAAAATAAGGGGAATTTCTGACTTTTTCCCCTGAAATAAATGAAATTTCTAAAATTTTTCTCCACAATAAGGGAAATGTCTGTTTTTTGCCCCAAAATAAGGGGAATTTCTGCCTTTTTGCCCCCAAATAAGGGGAATTTCAGCCTTTTTTCCTCAAAAGAAGGAGAATTTCTGCCTTTTGCCCCAAAATATGGGGAATTTGTGTCTTTTTGCCCTAAAATAAGAAAAATTTGTGAAGTTTTGTACCAAAATAAAAGAAATTTCTGCCTTTTTGCCCCAAAATAAGAGAAATTGCTGCCTTTTTTCCCTGAAATAAGTGAAATTTCTGCAATTTTGCCCAAAAATAAGGGAAATTTCTGCAATTTTGCCCCAAAATAAGGGAAATTTCAGCATTTTTTCTTCAAAATAAGGGGAATTTCTGACTTTTGACCCAAAATATGGGGAATTTCTGCCTTTTTGCACCCGAAAAAAGGAGATTTTCTGTCTTTTTGCCCCAAAATAAGGAGAATTTCAGCCATTTGCCCGAAAATTATGAGAATTTCTGCAATTTTTCTTCAAAATACAGAAAATTTCTTCCTTTTAGCACAAAAATAAAGGGAATTTCTGCATTTTCCCACAATATTAGGGGAATTTCTGTATTTTACCTCTAAATAAAAGAAATTTCTGCATTTTACCTCAAAATAAGAAAAATTTCTGACTTTTACCCAAAAATATGGGGAATTTCTGCCTTTTTGTTCCAAAATAAAGAAAATTTCTTCAATTTTGTACCATAATAAAAGAAATTTCTCCTTTTTGCCCCAAAATAAGGGGAATTTCTGACTTTTTACCCTGAAATAAATAAAATTTCTGCAATTTTGCCTGAAAATAAGGGAAATTTGTGCCTTTATGATCCAAAATAAGGGGAAATTCTGCCTTTTGCCCCAAAATATGGGGAATTTCAGCATTTTACCTCAAAATAAGGGGAATTTCTGTCTTTTTGCCATGAAATATGTGAAATTTCTGCAATTTTACCCCAAAATAAGGTGATTTTCTGCCTTTTTACCCCAAAATAATGGGAATTTCTGCGTTTTTGCCCCAAAATAAGAAAAATTTTTGCTTTTTTTTCTGAAATAAGTGAAATTTCTGCAATTTTTCCCTAAAATAAGGGAAATATCTGCAGTTTTTCCCCATAATAAAGCAAATTTCTGCAATTTTGCCCCAAAATAAAGGGATTTTCTGTTTTTCCCCCAAATAAGGGAAATTTCTGCAATTTTGCCCTAAAATAAGGGGAATTTCTGACATTTGCCCCAAAATAAGGGGAATTTCTGCCTTTTTGCCACAAAATAAAGAAAATTACTGCATGTTTTACCGCAAAATTAGGTGAATTTCTGAAATTTTGCTCCAAAATACGAGGATTTTCTGCCTTTTTCGCCAAAAACAAGGGGAATTTCTTCCATTTTGCCACGAAATAATTGAAATTTCTGCAATTTTACCCCAAAATAAGGTGAATTTCTGCCTTTTTGCCCCAAAATAATGGGAATTTCTGCCTTTTTCCCCAAAATAAGAAAAATTTTTGCTTTTTTTTTCTGAAATAAGTAAAATTTCTGCAATTTTGCCCTAAAATAAGGGAAATATCTGCAATTTTTCCCCATAATAAAGCAAATTTCTGCAATTTTGCCCCAAAATAAGAGGATTTTCTGTTTTTTGCCTCCAAATAAGGGAAATTTCTGCAATTTTGCCCTAAAATAAGGGGAATTTCTGACATTTGCCCTAAAATAAGGGGAACTTCTGCCTTTTTGTCACAAAATAAAGAAAATTACTGCATGTTTTACCCCAAAATTAGGTGAATTTCTGCAATTTTGCTCCAAAATACGAGGATTTTCTGCCTTTTTCGCCGAAAATCAGGGGAATTTCTTTCATTTTGCCGTAAAATAATTGAAATTTCTGCAGTTTTACCCCAAAATAAGGGGAATTTCTGCCTTTTTGATCAAAAATTAGGGGAATTAATGCAATTTTGCTCCAAAATACCCGTCATGTCTGCCTTTTTGCCCGAAATTAAGTGGAATTTCTGCCTTTTTGTCCGGAAATAAGTGAAATTTTTGCAATTTTAGCCAAAAATTAGGGATTCCATTTTTGCCCCAAAATAAGGGAAATTTTTGCCATTTTGCACTGAAATATTTGAAATTTCTGCAATTTTACCCCAAAATAAGGGGAATTTCTGCCTTTTTGCCCCCAAATATAAGGAATTTCGGCATTTTTGCCCCAAAATAAGGAAAATTTCTGCAATTTTACCCCAAAATAAGGTGAATTTCTGCCTTTTGCCCCAAAATAAGAGGAATTTCTGCTTTTTGCCTCAAAATAAGAAAAAATTTTGCTTTTTTTTTCTGAAATAAGTGAAATTTCTGCAATTTTGCCCTAAAATAAGGGAAATTACTGCAATTTTTCCCCATAATAAAGAAAATTTCTGCAATTTTGCCGCAAAATAAGGGGAATTTCTGTTTTTTGCCCCCAAATAAAGCAAATTTCTGCAATTTTGCCCCAAAATAAGGGAAATTTCTGTTTTTTGCCCCCAAATAAGGGAAATTTTTGCAATTTTGCCCTAAAATAAGGGGAATTTCTGCCGTTTGCCCCAAAATAAGGGGAATTTCTGCCTTTTTGCCACAAAATAAAGAAAATTACTGCTTGTTTTACGCCAAAATTAGGTGAATTTCTGCAATTTTGCTCCAAAATACGAGGATTTTCTACCTTTTTCGCCGAAAATAAGGGGAATTTCTGCCATCTTGCCGCGAAATAAGTGAAATTTCTGCAGTTTTACATCAAAATAAGGGGAATTTCTGCTTTTTTGCCCCAAAATTAAGGGAATTTTTCAATTTTGCTCCAAAATACAGGGAATTTTTGCCTTTTTGCCCGAAAATAAAGGGAATGTATACATTTTTGCCATGAAAAAGAGAAATTTCTTCACTTTTGCCCCGAAATAAGGGGATTTTCCGCCTTTTTGACTCAAAATAAGTGCAATTTCTGACTTTTCCCCAAAAATAAACGGAATTTCTGTCTTTTTGCCCCAAAATAAGGGGAATTTCTGACTTTTTCCCCTGAAATAAATGAAATTTCTAAAATTTTTCCCCACAATAAGGGAAATGTCTGTTTTTTGCCCCAAAATAAGGGGAATTTCTGCCTTTTTGCCCCCAAATAAGGGGAATTTCAGCCTTTTTTCCTCAAAAGAAGGAGAATTTCTGCCTTTTGCCCCAAAATATGGGGAATTTGTGTCTTTTTGCCCTAAAATAAGAAAAATTTGTGAAGTTTTGTACCAAAATAAAAGAAATTTCTGCCTTTTTGCCCCAAAATAAGAGAAATTGCTGCCTTTTTTCCCTGAAATAAGTGAAATTTCTACAATTTTGCCCAAAAATAAGGGAAATTTCTGCAATTTTGCCCCAAAATAAGGGAAATTTCAGCATTTTTTCTTCAAAATAAGGGGAATTTCTGACTTTTGACCCAAAATATGGGGAATTTCTGCCTTTTTGCACCCGAAAAAAGGAGATTTTCTGTCTTTTTGCCCCAAAATAAGGAGAATTTCAGCCATTTGCCCGAAAATTATGAGAATTTCTGCAATTTTTCTTCAAAATACAGAAAATTTCTTCCTTTTAGCACAAAAATAAAGGGAATTTCTGCATTTTCCCACAATATTAGGGGAATTTCTGTATTTTACCTCTAAATAAAAGAAATTTCTGCATTTTACCTCAAAATAAGAAAAATTTCTGACTTTTACCCAAAAATATGGGGAATTTCTGCCTTTTTGTTCCAAAATAAAGAAAATTTCTTCAATTTTGTACCATAATAAAAGAAATTTCTCCTTTTTGCCCCAAAATAAGGGGAATTTCTGACTTTTTACCCTGAAATAAATAAAATTTCTGCAATTTTGCCTGAAAATAAGGGAAATTTGTGCCTTTATGCCCCAAAATAAGGGGAAATTCTGCCTTTTGCCCCAAAATATGGGGAATTTCAGCATTTTACCTCAAAATAAGGGGAATTTCTGTCTTTTTGCCATGAAATATGTGAAATTTCTGCAATTTTACCCCAAAATAAGGTGATTTTCTGCCTTTTTACCCCAAAATAATGGGAATTTCTGCCTTTTTGCCCCAAAATAAGAAAAATTTTTGCTTTTTTTTTCTGAAATAAGTGAAATTTCTGCAATTTTTCCCTAAAATAAGGGAAATATCTGCAGTTTTTCCCCATAATAAAGCAAATTTCTGCAATTTTGCCCCAAAATAAAGGGATTTTCTGTTTTTTCCCCCAAATAAGGGAAATTTCTGCAATTTTGCCCTAAAATAAGGGGAATTTCTGACATTTGCCCCAAAATAAGGGGAATTTCTGCCTTTTTGCCACAAAATAAAGAAAATTACTGCATGTTTTACCGCAAAATTAGGTGAATTTCTGAAATTTTGCTCCAAAATACGAGGATTTTCTGCCTTTTTCGCCAAAAACAAGGGGAATTTCTTCCATTTTGCCACGAAATAATTGAAATTTCTGCAATTTTACCCCAAAATAAGGTGAATTTCTGCCTTTTTGCCCCAAAATAATGGGAATTTCTGCCTTTTTCCCCAAAATAAGAAAAATTTTTGCTTTTTTTTCTGAAATAAGTAAAATTTCTGCAATTTTGCCCTAAAATAAGGGAAATATCTGCAATTTTTCCCCATAATAAAGCAAATTTCTGCAATTTTGCCCCAAAATAAGAGGATTTTCTGTTTTTTGCCTCCAAATAAGGGAAATTTCTGCAATTTTGCCCTAAAATAAGGGGAATTTCTGACATTTGCCCTAAAATAAGGGGAACTTCTGCCTTTTTGTCACAAAATAAAGAAAATTACTGCATGTTTTACCCCAAAATTAGGTGAATTTCTGCAATTTTGCTCCAAAATACGAGGATTTTCTGCCTTTTTCGCCGAAAATCAGGGGAATTTCTTTCATTTTGCCGTAAAATAATTGAAATTTCTGCAGTTTTACCCCAAAATAAGGGGAATTTCTGCCTTTTTGATCAAAAATTAGGGGAATTAATGCAATTTTGCTCCAAAATACCCGTCATGTCTGCCTTTTTGCCCGAAATTAAGTGGAATTTCTGCCTTTTTGTCCGGAAATAAGTGAAATTTTTGCAATTTTAGCCAAAAATTAGGGATTCCATTTTTGCCCCAAAATAAGGGAAATTTTTGCCATTTTGCACTGAAATATTTGAAATTTCTGCAATTTTACCCCAAAATAAGGGGAATTTCTGCCTTTTTGCCCCCAAATATAAGGAATTTCGGCATTTTTGCCCCAAAATAAGGAAAATTTCTGCAATTTTACCCCAAAATAAGGTGAATTTCTGCCTTTTGCCCCAAAATAAGAGGAATTTCTGCTTTTTGCCTCAAAATAAGAAAAAATTTTGCTTTTTTTTTCTGAAATAAGTGAAATTTCTGCAATTTTGCCCTAAAATAAGGGAAATTACTGCAATTTTTCCCCATAATAAAGAAAATTTCTGCAATTTTGCCGCAAAATAAGGGGAATTTCTGTTTTTTGCCCCCAAATAAAGCAAATTTCTGCAATTTTGCCCCAAAATAAGGGAAATTTCTGTTTTTTGCCCCCAAATAAGGGAAATTTTTGCAATTTTGCCCTAAAATAAGGGGAATTTCTGCCGTTTGCCCCAAAATAAGGGGAATTTCTGCCTTTTTGCCACAAAATAAAGAAAATTACTGCTTGTTTTACGCCAAAATTAGGTGAATTTCTGCAATTTTGCTCCAAAATACGAGGATTTTCTACCTTTTTCGCCGAAAATAAGGGGAATTTCTGCCATCTTGCCGCGAAATAAGTGAAATTTCTGCAGTTTTACATCAAAATAAGGGGAATTTCTGCTTTTTTGCCCCAAAATTAAGGGAATTTTTCAATTTTGCTCCAAAATACAGGGAATTTTTGCCTTTTTGCCCGAAAATAAAGGGAATGTATACATTTTTGCCATGAAAAAGAGAAATTTCTTCACTTTTGCCCCGAAATAAGGGGATTTTCCGCCTTTTTGACTCAAAATAAGTGCAATTTCTGACTTTTCCCCAAAAATAAACGGAATTTCTGTCTTTTTGCCCCAAAATAAGGGGAATTTCTGACTTTTTCCCCTGAAATAAATGAAATTTCTAAAATTTTTCCCCACAATAAGGGAAATGTCTGTTTTTTGCCCCAAAATAAGGGGAATTTCTGCCTTTTTGCCCCCAAATAAGGGGAATTTCAGCCTTTTTTCCTCAAAAGAAGGAGAATTTCTGCCTTTTGCCCCAAAATATGGGGAATTTGTGTCTTTTTGCCCTAAAATAAGAAAAATTTGTGAAGTTTTGTACCAAAATAAAAGAAATTTCTGCCTTTTTGCCCCAAAATAAGAGAAATTGCTGCCTTTTTTCCCTGAAATAAGTGAAATTTCTGCAATTTTGCCCAAAAATAAGGGAAATTTCTGCAATTTTGCCCCAAAATAAGGGAAATTTCAGCATTTTTTCTTCAAAATAAGGGGAATTTCTGACTTTTGACCCAAAATATGGGGAATTTCTGCCTTTTTGCACCCGAAAAAAGGAGATTTTCTGTCTTTTTGCCCCAAAATAAGGAGAATTTCAGCCATTTGCCCGAAAATTATGAGAATTTCTGCAATTTTTCTTCAAAATACAGAAAATTTCTTCCTTTTAGCACAAAAATAAAGGGAATTTCTGCATTTTCCCACAATATTAGGGGAATTTCTGTATTTTACCTCTAAATAAAAGAAATTTCTGCATTTTACCTCAAAATAAGAAAAATTTCTGACTTTTACCCAAAAATATGGGGAATTTCTGCCTTTTTGTTCCAAAATAAAGAAAATTTCTTCAATTTTGTACCATAATAAAAGAAATTTCTCCTTTTTGCCCCAAAATAAGGGGAATTTCTGACTTTTTACCCTGAAATAAATAAAATTTCTGCAATTTTGCCTGAAAATAAGGGAAATTTGTGCCTTTATGCCCCAAAATAAGGGGAAATTCTGCCTTTTGCCCCAAAATATGGGGAATTTCAGCATTTTACCTCAAAATAAGGGGAATTTCTGTCTTTTTGCCATGAAATATGTGAAATTTCTGCAATTTTACCCCAAAATAAGGTGATTTTCTGCCTTTTTACCCCAAAATAATGGGAATTTCTGCCTTTTTGCCCCAAAATAAGAAAAATTTTTGCTTTTTTTTCTGAAATAAGTGAAATTTCTGCAATTGTTCCCTAAAATAAGGGAAATATCTGCAGTTTTTCCCCATAATAAAGCAAATTTCTGCAATTTTGCCCCAAAATAAAGGGATTTTCTGTTTTTTCCCCCAAATAAGGGAAATTTCTGCAATTTTGCCCTAAAATAAGGGGAATTTCTGACATTTGCCCCAAAATAAGGGGAATTTCTGCCTTTTTGCCACAAAATAAAGAAAATTACTGCATGTTTTACCGCAAAATTAGGTGAATTTCTGAAATTTTGCTCCAAAATACGAGGATTTTCTGCCTTTTTCGCCAAAAACAAGGGGAATTTCTTCCATTTTGCCACGAAATAATTGAAATTTCTGCAATTTTACCCCAAAATAAGGTGAATTTCTGCCTTTTTGCCCCAAAATATTGGGAATTTCTGCCTTTTTCCCCAAAATAAGAAAAATTTTTGCTTTTTTTTTCTGAAATAAGTAAAATTTCTGCAATTTTGCCCTAAAATAAGGGAAATATCTGCAATTTTTCCCCATAATAAAGCAAATTTCTGCAATTTTGCCCCAAAATAAGAGGATTTTCTGTTTTTTGCCTCCAAATAAGGGAAATTTCTGCAATTTTGCCCTAAAATAAGGGGAATTTCTGACATTTGCCCTAAAATAAGGGGAACTTCTGCCTTTTTGTCACAAAATAAAGAAAATTACTGCATGTTTTACCCCAAAATTAGGTGAATTTCTGCAATTTTGCTCCAAAATACGAGGATTTTCTGCCTTTTTCGCCGAAAATCAGGGGAATTTCTTTCATTTTGCCGTAAAATAATTGAAATTTCTGCAGTTTTACCCCAAAATAAGGGGAATTTCTGCCTTTTTGATCAAAAATTAGGGGAATTAATGCAATTTTGCTCCAAAATACCCGTCATGTCTGCCTTTTTGCCCGAAATTAAGTGGAATTTCTGCCTTTTTGTCCGGAAATAAGTGAAATTTTTGCAATTTTAGCCAAAAATTAGGGATTCCATTTTTGCCCCAAAATAAGGGAAATTTTTGCCATTTTGCACTGAAATATTTGAAATTTCTGCAATTTTACCCCAAAATAAGGGGAATTTCTGCCTTTTTGCCCCCAAATATAAGGAATTTCGGCATTTTTGCCCCAAAATAAGGAAAATTTCTGCAATTTTACCCCAAAATAAGGTGAATTTCTGCCTTTTGCCCCAAAATAAGAGGAATTTCTGCTTTTTGCCTCAAAATAAGAAAAAATTTTGCTTTTTTTTTCTGAAATAAGTGAAATTTCTGCAATTTTGCCCTAAAATAAGGGAAATTACTGCAATTTTTCCCCATAATAAAGAAAATTTCTGCAATTTTGCCGCAAAATAAGGGGAATTTCTGTTTTTTGCCCCCAAATAAAGCAAATTTCTGCAATTTTGCCCCAAAATAAGGGAAATTTCTGTTTTTTGCCCCCAAATAAGGGAAATTTTTGCAATTTTGCCCTAAAATAAGGGGAATTTCTGCCGTTTGCCCCAAAATAAGGGGAATTTCTGCCTTTTTGCCACAAAATAAAGAAAATTACTGCTTGTTTTACGCCAAAATTAGGTGAATTTCTGCAATTTTGCTCCAAAATACGAGGATTTTCTACCTTTTTCGCCGAAAATAAGGGGAATTTCTGCCATCTTGCCGCGAAATAAGTGAAATTTCTGCAGTTTTACATCAAAATAAGGGGAATTTCTGCTTTTTTGCCCCAAAATTAAGGGAATTTTTGCAATTTTGCTCCAAAATACAGGGAATTTTTGCCTTTTTGCCCGAAAATAAAGGGAATGTATACATTTTTGCCATGAAAAAGAGAAATTTCTTCACTTTTGCCCCGAAATAAGGGGATTTTCCGCCTTTTTGACTCAAAATAAGTGCAATTTCTGACTTTTCCCCAAAAATAAACGGAATTTCTGTCTTTTTGCCCCAAAATAAGGGGAATTTCTGACTTTTTCCCCTGAAATAAATGAAATTTCTAAAATTTTTCCCCACAATAAGGGAAATGTCTGTTTTTTGCCCCAAAATAAGGGGAATTTCTGCCTTTTTGCCCCCAAATAAGGGGAATTTCAGCCTTTTTTCCTCAAAAGAAGGAGAATTTCTGCCTTTTGCCCCAAAATATGGGGAATTTGTGTCTTTTTGCCCTAAAATAAGAAAAATTTGTGAAGTTTTGTACCAAAATAAAAGAAATTTCTGCCTTTTTGCCCCAAAATAAGAGAAATTGCTGCCTTTTTTCCCTGAAATAAGTGAAATTTCTACAATTTTGCCCAAAAATAAGGGAAATTTCTGCAATTTTGCCCCAAAATAAGGGAAATTTCAGCATTTTTTCTTCAAAATAAGGGGAATTTCTGACTTTTGACCCAAAATATGGGGAATTTCTGCCTTTTTGCACCCAAAAAAAGGAGATTTTCTGTCTTTTTGCCCCAAAATAAGGAGAATTTCAGCCATTTGCCCGAAAATTATGAGAATTTCTGCAATTTTTCTTCAAAATACAGAAAATTTCTTCCTTTTAGCACAAAAATAAAGGGAATTTCTGCATTTTCCCACAATATTAGGGGAATTTCTGTATTTTACCTCTAAATAAAAGAAATTTCTGCATTTTACCTCAAAATAAGAAAAATTTCTGACTTTTACCCAAAAATATGGGGAATTTCTGCCTTTTTGTTCCAAAATAAAGAAAATTTCTTCAATTTTGTACCATAATAAAAGAAATTTCTCCTTTTTGCCCCAAAATAAGGGGAATTTCTGACTTTTTACCCTGAAATAAATAAAATTTCTGCAATTTTGCCTGAAAATAAGGGAAATTTGTGCCTTTATGCCCCAAAATAAGGGGAAATTCTGCCTTTTGCCCCAAAATATGGGGAATTTCAGCATTTTACCTCAAAATAAGGGGAATTTCTGTCTTTTTGCCATGAAATATGTGAAATTTCTGCAATTTTACCCCAAAATAAGGTGATTTTCTGCCTTTTTACCCCAAAATAATGGGAATTTCTGCGTTTTTGCCCCAAAATAAGAAAAATTTTTGCTTTTTTTTCTGAAATAAGTGAAATTTCTGCAATTTTTCCCTAAAATAAGGGAAATATCTGCAGTTTTTCCCCATAATAAAGCAAATTTCTGCAATTTTGCCCCAAAATAAAGGGATTTTCTGTTTTTTCCCCCAAATAAGGGAAATTTCTGCAATTTTGCCCTAAAATAAGGGGAATTTCTGACATTTGCCCCAAAATAAGGGGAATTTCTGCCTTTTTGCCACAAAATAAAGAAAATTACTGCATGTTTTACCGCAAAATTAGGTGAATTTCTGAAATTTTGCTCCAAAATACGAGGATTTTCTGCCTTTTTCGCCAAAAACAAGGGGAATTTCTTCCATTTTACCACGAAATAATTGAAATTTCTGCAATTTTACCCCAAAATAAGGTGAATTTCTGCCTTTTTGCCCCAAAATAATGGGAATTTCTGCCTTTTTCCCCAAAATAAGAAAAATTTTTGCTTTTTTTTTCTGAAATAAGTAAAATTTCTGCAATTTTGCCCTAAAATAAGGGAAATATCTGCAATTTTTCCCCATAATAAAGCAAATTTCTGCAATTTTGCCCCAAAATAAGAGGATTTTCTGTTTTTTGCCTCCAAATAAGGGAAATTTCTGCAATTTTGCCCTAAAATAAGGGGAATTTCTGACATTTGCCCTAAAATAAGGGGAACTTCTGCCTTTTTGTCACAAAATAAAGAAAATTACTGCATGTTTTACCCCAAAATTAGGTGAATTTCTGCAATTTTGCTCCAAAATACGAGGATTTTCTGCCTTTTTCGCTGAAAATCAGGGGAATTTCTTTCATTTTGCCGTAAAATAATTGAAATTTCTGCAGTTTTACCCCAAAATAAGGGGAATTTCTGCCTTTTTGATCAAAAATTAGGGGAATTAATGCAATTTTGCTCCAAAATACCCGTCATGTCTGCCTTTTTGCCCGAAATTAAGTGGAATTTCTGCCTTTTTGTCCGGAAATAAGTGAAATTTTTGCAATTTTAGCCAAAAATTAGGGATTCCATTTTTGCCCCAAAATAAGGGAAATTTTTGCCATTTTGCACTGAAATATTTGAAATTTCTGCAATTTTACCCCAAAATAAGGGGAATTTCTGCCTTTTTGCCCCCAAATATAAGGAATTTCGGCATTTTTGCCCCAAAATAAGGAAAATTTCTGCAATTTTACCCCAAAATAAGGTGAATTTCTGCCTTTTGCCCCAAAATAAGAGGAATTTCTGCTTTTTGCCTCAAAATAAGAAAAAATTTTGCTTTTTTTTTCTGAAATAAGTGAAATTTCTGCAATTTTGCCCTAAAATAAGGGAAATTACTGCAATTTTTCCCCATAATAAAGAAAATTTCTGCAATTTTGCCGCAAAATAAGGGGAATTTCTGTTTTTTGCCCCCAAATAAAGCAAATTTCTGCAATTTTGCCCCAAAATAAGGGAAATTTCTGTTTTTTGCCCCCAAATAAGGGAAATTTTTGCAATTTTGCCCTAAAATAAGGGGAATTTCTGCCGTTTGCCCCAAAATAAGGGGAATTTCTGCCTTTTTGCCACAAAATAAAGAAAATTACTGCTTGTTTTACGCCAAAATTAGGTGAATTTCTGCAATTTTGCTCCAAAATACGAGGATTTTCTACCTTTTTCGCCGAAAATAAGGGGAATTTCTGCCATCTTGCCGCGAAATAAGTGAAATTTCTGCAGTTTTACATCAAAATAAGGGGAATTTCTGCTTTTTTGCCCCAAAATTAAGGGAATTTTTGCAATTTTGCTCCAAAATACAGGGAATTTTTGCCTTTTTGCCCGAAAATAAAGGGAATGTATACATTTTTGCCATGAAAAAGAGAAATTTCTTCACTTTTGCCCCGAAATAAGGGGATTTTCCGCCTTTTTGACTCAAAATAAGTGCAATTTCTGACTTTTCCCCAAAAATAAACGGAATTTCTGTCTTTTTGCCCCAAAATAAGGGGAATTTCTGACTTTTTCCCCTGAAATAAATGAAATTTCTAAAATTTTTCCCCACAATAAGGGAAATGTCTGTTTTTTGCCCCAAAATAAGGGGAATTTCTGCCTTTTTGCCCCCAAATAAGGGGAATTTCAGCCTTTTTTCCTCAAAAGAAGGAGAATTTCTGCCTTTTGCCCCAAAATATGGGGAATTTGTGTCTTTTTGCCCTAAAATAAGAAAAATTTGTGAAGTTTTGTACCAAAATAAAAGAAATTTCTGCCTTTTTGCCCCAAAATAAGAGAAATTGCTGCCTTTTTTCCCTGAAATAAGTGAAATTTCTGCAATTTTGCCCAAAAATAAGGGAAATTTCTGCAATTTTGCCCCAAAATAAGGGAAATTTCAGCATTTTTTCTTCAAAATAAGGGGAATTTCTGACTTTTGACCCAAAATATGGGGAATTTCTGCCTTTTTGCACCCGAAAAAAGGAGATTTTCTGTCTTTTTGCCCCAAAATAAGGAGAATTTCAGCCATTTGCCCGAAAATTATGAGAATTTCTGCAATTTTTCTTCAAAATACAGAAAATTTCTTCCTTTTAGCACAAAAATAAAGGGAATTTCTGCATTTTCCCACAATATTAGGGGAATTTCTGTATTTTACCTCTAAATAAAAGAAATTTCTGCATTTTACCTCAAAATAAGAAAAATTTCTGACTTTTACCCAAAAATATGGGGAATTTCTGCCTTTTTGTTCCAAAATAAAGAAAATTTCTTCAATTTTGTACCATAATAAAAGAAATTTCTCCTTTTTGCCCCAAAATAAGGGGAATTTCTGACTTTTTACCCTGAAATAAATAAAATTTCTGCAATTTTGCCTGAAAATAAGGGAAATTTGTGCCTTTATGCCCCAAAATAAGGGGAAATTCTGCCTTTTGCCCCAAAATATGGGGAATTTCAGCATTTTACCTCAAAATAAGGGGAATTTCTGTCTTTTTGCCATGAAATATGTGAAATTTCTGCAATTTTACCCCAAAATAAGGTGATTTTCTGCCTTTTTACCCCAAAATAATGGGAATTTCTGCCTTTTTGCCCCAAAATAAGAAAAATTTTTGCTTTTTTTTTCTGAAATAAGTGAAATTTCTGCAATTTTTCCCTAAAATAAGGGAAATATCTGCAGTTTTTCCCCATAATAAAGCAAATTTCTGCAATTTTGCCCCAAAATAAAGGGATTTTCTGTTTTTTCCCCCAAATAAGGGAAATTTCTGCAATTTTGCCCTAAAATAAGGGGAATTTCTGACATTTGCCCCAAAATAAGGGGAATTTCTGCCTTTTTGCCACAAAATAAAGAAAATTACTGCATGTTTTACCGCAAAATTAGGTGAATTTCTGAAATTTTGCTCCAAAATACGAGGATTTTCTGCCTTTTTCGCCAAAAACAAGGGGAATTTCTTCCATTTTGCCACGAAATAATTGAAATTTCTGCAATTTTACCCCAAAATAAGGTGAATTTCTGCCTTTTTGCCCCAAAATAATGGGAATTTCTGCCTTTTTCCCCAAAATAAGAAAAATTTTTGCTTTTTTTTCTGAAATAAGTAAAATTTCTGCAATTTTGCCCTAAAATAAGGGAAATATCTGCAATTTTTCCCCATAATAAAGCAAATTTCTGCAATTTTGCCCCAAAATAAGAGGATTTTCTGTTTTTTGCCTCCAAATAAGGGAAATTTCTGCAATTTTGCCCTAAAATAAGGGGAATTTCTGACATTTGCCCTAAAATAAGGGGAACTTCTGCCTTTTTGTCACAAAATAAAGAAAATTACTGCATGTTTTACCCCAAAATTAGGTGAATTTCTGCAATTTTGCTCCAAAATACGAGGATTTTCTGCCTTTTTCGCCGAAAATCAGGGGAATTTCTTTCATTTTGCCGTAAAATAATTGAAATTTCTGCAGTTTTACCCCAAAATAAGGGGAATTTCTGCCTTTTTGATCAAAAATTAGGGGAATTAATGCAATTTTGCTCCAAAATACCCGTCATGTCTGCCTTTTTGCCCGAAATTAAGTGGAATTTCTGCCTTTTTGTCCGGAAATAAGTGAAATTTTTGCAATTTTAGCCAAAAATTAGGGATTCCATTTTTGCCCCAAAATAAGGGAAATTTTTGCCATTTTGCACTGAAATATTTGAAATTTCTGCAATTTTACCCCAAAATAAGGGGAATTTCTGCCTTTTTGCCCCCAAATATAAGGAATTTCGGCATTTTTGCCCCAAAATAAGGAAAATTTCTGCAATTTTACCCCAAAATAAGGTGAATTTCTGCCTTTTGCCCCAAAATAAGAGGAATTTCTGCTTTTTGCCTCAAAATAAGAAAAAATTTTGCTTTTTTTTTCTGAAATAAGTGAAATTTCTGCAATTTTGCCCTAAAATAAGGGAAATTACTGCAATTTTTCCCCATAATAAAGAAAATTTCTGCAATTTTGCCGCAAAATAAGGGGAATTTCTGTTTTTTGCCCCCAAATAAAGCAAATTTCTGCAATTTTGCCCCAAAATAAGGGAAATTTCTGTTTTTTGCCCCCAAATAAGGGAAATTTTTGCAATTTTGCCCTAAAATAAGGGGAATTTCTGCCGTTTGCCCCAAAATAAGGGGAATTTCTGCCTTTTTGCCACAAAATAAAGAAAATTACTGCTTGTTTTACGCCAAAATTAGGTGAATTTCTGCAATTTTGCTCCAAAATACGAGGATTTTCTACCTTTTTCGCCGAAAATAAGGGGAATTTCTGCCATCTTGCCGCGAAATAAGTGAAATTTCTGCAGTTTTACATCAAAATAAGGGGAATTTCTGCTTTTTTGCCCCAAAATTAAGGGAATTTTTGCAATTTTGCTCCAAAATACAGGGAATTTTTGCCTTTTTGCCCGAAAATAAAGGGAATGTATACATTTTTGCCATGAAAAAGAGAAATTTCTTCACTTTTGCCCCGAAATAAGGGGATTTTCCGCCTTTTTGACTCAAAATAAGTGCAATTTCTGACTTTTCCCCAAAAATAAACGGAATTTCTGTCTTTTTGCCCCAAAATAAGGGGAATTTCTGACTTTTTCCCCTGAAATAAATGAAATTTCTAAAATTTTTCCCCACAATAAGGGAAATGTCTGTTTTTTGCCCCAAAATAAGGGGAATTTCTGCCTTTTTGCCCCCAAATAAGGGGAATTTCAGCCTTTTTTCCTCAAAAGAAGGAGAATTTCTGCCTTTTGCCCCAAAATATGGGGAATTTGTGTCTTTTTGCCCTAAAATAAGAAAAATTTGTGAAGTTTTGTACCAAAATAAAAGAAATTTCTGCCTTTTTGCCCCAAAATAAGAGAAATTGCTGCCTTTTTTCCCTGAAATAAGTGAAATTTCTGCAATTTTGCCCAAAAATAAGGGAAATTTCTGCAATTTTGCCCCAAAATAAGGGAAATTTCAGCATTTTTTCTTTAAAATAAGGGGAATTTCTGACTTTTGACCCAAAATATGGGGAATTTCTGCCTTTTTGCACCCGAAAAAAGGAGATTTTCTGTCTTTTTGCCCCAAAATAAGGAGAATTTCAGCCATTTGCCCGAAAATTATGAGAATTTCTGCAATTTTTCTTCAAAATACAGAAAATTTCTTCCTTTTAGCACAAAAATAAAGGGAATTTCTGCATTTTCCCACAATATTAGGGGAATTTCTGTATTTTACCTCTAAATAAAAGAAATTTCTGCATTTTACCTCAAAATAAGAGAAATTTCTGACTTTTACCCAAAAATATGGGGAATTTCTGCCTTTTTGTTCCAAAATAAAGAAAATTTCTTCAATTTTGTACCATAATAAAAGAAATTTCTCCTTTTTGCCCCAAAATAAGGGGAATTTCTGACTTTTTACCCTGAAATAAATAAAATTTCTGCAATTTTGCCTGAAAATAAGGGAAATTTGTGCCTTTATGCCCCAAAATAAGGGGAAATTCTGCCTTTTGCCCCAAAATATGGGGAATTTCAGCATTTTACCTCAAAATAAGGGGAATTTCTGTCTTTTTGCCATGAAATATGTGAAATTTCTGCAATTTTACCCCAAAATAAGGTGATTTTCTGCCTTTTTACCCCAAAATAATCGGAATTTCTGCCTTTTTGCCCCAAAATAAGAAAAATTTTTGCTTTTTTTTCTGAAATAAGTGAAATTTCTGCAATTGTTCCCTAAAATAAGGGAAATATCTGCAGTTTTTCCCCATAATAAAGCAAATTTCTGCAATTGTGCCCCAAAATATAGGGATTTTCTGTTTTTTCCCCCAAATAAGGGAAATTTCTGGAATTTTGCCCTAAAATAAGGGGAATTTCTGACATTTGCCCCAAAATAAGGGGAATTTCTGCCTTTTTGCCACAAAATAAAGAAAATTACTGCATGTTTTACCGCAAAATTAGGTGAATTTCTGAAATTTTGCTCCAAAATACGAGGATTTTCTGCCTTTTTCGCCAAAAACAAGGGGAATTTCTTCCATTTTGCCACGAAATAATTGAAATTTCTGCAATTTTACCCCAAAATAAGGTGAATTTCTGCCTTTTTGCCCCAAAATAATGGGAATTTCTGCCTTTTTCCCCAAAATAAGAAAAATTTTTGCTTTTTTTTTCTGAAATAAGTAAAATTTCTGCAATTTTGCCCTAAAATAAGGGAAATATCTGCAATTTTTCCCCATAATAAAGCAAATTTCTGCAATTTTGCCCCAAAATAAGAGGATTTTCTGTTTTTTGCCTCCAAATAAGGGAAATTTCTGCAATTTTGCCCTAAAATAAGGGGAATTTCTGACATTTGCCCTAAAATAAGGGGAACTTCTGCCTTTTTGTCACAAAATAAAGAAAATTACTGCATGTTTTACCCCAAAATTAGGTGAATTTCTGCAATTTTGCTCCAAAATACGAGGATTTTCTGCCTTTTTCGCCGAAAATCAGGGGAATTTCTTTCATTTTGCCGTAAAATAATTGAAATTTCTGCAGTTTTACCCCAAAATAAGGGGAATTTCTGCCTTTTTGATCAAAAATTAGGGGAATTAATGCAATTTTGCTCCAAAATACCCGTCATGTCTGCCTTTTTGCCCGAAATTAAGTGGAATTTCTGCCTTTTTGTCCGGAAATAAGTGAAATTTTTGCAATTTTAGCCAAAAATTAGGGATTCCATTTTTGCCCCAAAATAAGGGAAATTTTTGCCATTTTGCACTGAAATATTTGAAATTTCTGCAATTTTACCCCAAAATAAGGGGAATTTCTGCCTTTTTGCCCCCAAATATAAGGAATTTCGGCATTTTTGCCCCAAAATAAGGAAAATTTCTGCAATTTTGCCCCAAAATAAGGGGAATTTCTTCCTTTTTACCCCTAAATAAAGGGAATTTCAGCCTTTTTACCTGAAAATAAGTGAATTTCCTGCAATTTTTCCCCAAATAAGGGAAATTTCTGCAATTTTGCCCCAAAATAAGGAGAATTTTTGCCTTTTTGCCCCACAATTATGGGAATTTCTGCAATTTTGCTCCAAAATACGTTGAATTTCTGCCTTTTTATCCGAAAATAAGGGGAATGCATACCTTTTTGCCATAAAAAAGGGAAATTTCTTCATTTTTGCTCCAAAATAAGGGAAATTTCTGCCTTTATGCCTCTAAATAAGTGGAATTTCTGTCTTTTTCCCCCAAAACAAAGGAAATTTCTGTCTTTTTTGCCCCAAAATAAGGGGAATTTCTGACTTATTACCATGAAATAAGTGAAATTTCTGCAATTTTGCCCCAAAATAAGGGAAATTTCTGCCTTTTTGCCCCCAAATAAAGGGAATTTCAGCCTTTTTACCTCAAAATAAGGGGAATTTCTGCATTTTGCCACAAAATATTAGGAATTTCTGCCTTTTTACCCCAAAATAAGGAAAGTTTCTGCCTTTTTTCCCTGAAATAAGTGAAATTTCTTCAATTTTGCCCCAAAAGAAGTGAAATTTTTGAGTTTTGCCCCAAAATAAGGAGAATTTCTGTGTTTTTGCCTGAACATATAGGGATTTTCTGCCTCTTTGCCCCACAATTAGGGGATTTTCTGCAATTGTGCTCCAAAATACGAGGAATTTCTGCTCTTTTGCCCAAAAATAAGAAGAATGTATACCTTTTGCAACAAAAAAGAGAAATTTCTTTATTTTTGCCCCAAAATAAGAGGAATTTCTTCCTTCTTACCTGAAAATAAGTGAAATTTCTGCCTTTTTACCCAAAAATAAACAAAATTTCTGCCTTTTGCTCCAAAATAAATGGAATTTTTGAATTTTGCCCTGAAATAAGTGAAATTTCTGCAATTTTGCCCCAAAATAAGGGAAAGTTCTGCCTTTTGCCAGAAAATAAAGGGATTTTCTGTCTTTTTGCCCCAAAATAAGGGGAATTTCAGCATTTTACATCATAATAAGGGGAATCTCTGCATTTTTGCCCCAAAATATGGTGAATTTCTGCATTTTTACCCCAAAATAAAGAAAATTTCTACAATTTTGTACCAAAATAAAAGAAATTTCTGCCTTTTTGCCCAAAAATAAAAGAAATTTCTGAGATTTTTCTCTGAAATAAGTGAAATTTCTGCAATTTTGCGCCAAAATAAGGGAAATTTCTCCAATTTTTTTCCATAATAAGGGAAATTTTTGCAATTTTGCCCCTAAATAAGGGAAATTTCTGCAATTTTATCCCAAAATAAGGGGAATTTCTGCCTTTTTGCCACAAAATAAGAAATATTTCTGCAAGTCTGTAACATGATAGAAGAAATTTCTAAAATTTTGTCCCAAAATAAGAGAAATTTCTGATTTTTGCCCCAAAATAAGGAGAATTTCTATATTTTTGCCCCAAAATAAAAGGAATTCCTGCCTCTTTGCCCTAAAATTAGGGGAGTTTCTGCAATTTTGCTTAAAAATACAGGAAATTTCTTCCTCTTTTCTCGAAAATAAGGGGAACTTCTGCCTTTTTGCCCCAAATAAAGGGAATTCTGCATTTTTGCCCCAATATTAGAGGAATTTCTGCAATTTTGCTCTAAAATATGGAGAAATTCTGCCTTTTTACTCAAAATTAAAAGGATTTTCTGCCTTTTTGCTCCCAAATAAAGGAAATTTCTGCAATTTTATCCCAAAATAAAGAAAATTTCTGCCTTTTGCCCCAAAATAAGGGGAATTTCTGCGATTTTGCGCTGAAATATGTAAAATTTCTGCAATTTTACCCCAAAATAAGGTGAATTTCTGCCTTTTTGCCCATAAAATAATAGGAATTTCTGCCGTTTTGCCCCAAAAGAAGAAAAATTATTGCTTTTTTTCTCTGAAATAAGTGAAATTTCTGCAATTTTTCCCTAAAATAAGGGAAATTTCTGCAATTTTTTTCCATAATAAGGGAAATTCCTGCAATTTTGCCCCAAAATAAAAGGAATTTCTGTTTTTTGCCGCCAAATAATGGAAATTTCTTCAATTTTGCCCTAAAATAAGGAGAATTTCTGCCTTTTTGCTCCAAAATAAGAAAATTACTGTAGTTTTTACCCCAAAATTAGGTGAATTTCTACAATTTTGCTCCAAAATACGGGGATTTTTTTTCTTTTTCGCCGAAAATAAAGGGAATTTCTGCCATTTTGCCGCGAAATAAGTGAAATTTCTGCAGTTTTACCCCAAAATAAGAAAAATTTCTGCCTTTTTGCCCAAAAATTAGGGGAATTTTTGCAATTTTGCTCTAAAATAAGGAAAATTTCTACCTTTTGGCCCGAAAATAAATGGAATGTATACCTTTTTGCCATAAAAAAAGGAAATTTCTTCATTTTTACCCCAAAATAAGGGGATTTTTCACCTTTTTGACTCAAAATAAGTGCAATTTCTGTCTTTTCCCCAAAAATAAATGAAATTTCTGTCTTTTTGCCCAAAAATAAGGGGAATTTCTGACTTTTTGCCCCAAAATAAGGGGAATTTCAGCCTTTTTACCTAAAAATAAGGGGAATTTCTGCCTTTTTGCCCCCAAAATAAAGGGAATTTCTGCATTTTTGCACCAATATTAGGGGAATTTCTGCAATTTTGCTCCAAAATATGGGTCATTTCTGCCTTTTTGCCCAAAATTATGTGGAATTTCTGCCTTTTTGTCCGAAATAAGTAAAATTTCTGCAATTTTAGCCAAAAATTATGGATTTCATCGTTTTTTCCCAATATAAGGGAAATTTCTGCCATTTTGCCCTAAAATATATAAATTTCTGCAATTTTACCCCAAAATAAGGGAAATTTCTGGAATTTTGCTCCAAAATAAGTGGAATTTCTGAATTTTGCCCCAAAATAAGGAGAATTTCTGTCTTTTTGCCCCAACATATAGGAAATTTCTACCTTTTTGCCCCACAATTAGGGGAATTTCTGCAATTTTCTCCAAAATACTGGGAATTTCTGTATTTTTGCCCAAAAATAAGATGAATGCATAACTTTTTGCCATAAAAAAGAATAATTTCTTCATTTTTGCTCCAAAATAAGAGGAATTTCTGCCTATTTACCTCTAAATAAGTGGAATTTCTGTCTTTACCCACAAAACAAAGGTTATTTCTGTCTTTTTTGCTCCAAAATAAGGAAAATTACTGACTTATTAACCTGAAATAAGTGAAATTTCTGCAATTTTGCCCCAAAATAAGGGAAATTTCTGCATTTTTGCCCTGAAATTTGTGAAATTTCTGCAATTTTACCCCAAAATAATTTGAATTTCTGCATTTTTGCCCCAAAATAATGGGAATTTCTGCCTTTTTGCCCAAAAATAATGAAATTTTTTGCCTTTTTTCTCCTAAATAAGTGAAATTTCTGCAATTTTGCCCTAAAATAAGGGAAATTTCTTCAATTTTTCCCCATAATAAGGGAAATTTCTGCAATTTTGCCCCAAAATAAGGGGAATTTCTGTTTTTTGCCCCCAAATAAGGGAAATTTCTGCAATTTTGCCCTATAATAAAGAGAATTTCTGCCTTTTGCCCCTAAATAAGGAGAATTTCTGCCTTTTTGCCCCAAAATAAAGTAAATTACTATATTTTTTACCCCAAAATTAGGTGAATTTCTACAATTTTGCTTCAAAATACGGGGATTTTCTGCCTTTTTCGCCGAAAATAAGGGGAATTTCTGCCATTTTGCCGTGAAATAAGTAAAATTTCTGCAGTTTTTCCCCAAAATAAGGGGAATTTCTGCCTTTTTACCTCAAAATAAGGGGAATTTCTGCCTTTTAGCCCCAAAATATGGGGAATTTCTCTTTTTTTGACCCAAAATAAGAAAAATTTCTGCAATTTTATACCAAAATAAAAGAAATTTCTTCCTTTTTGCCCCAAAATAAGGCCAATTTCTGCAATTTTGCCCCAATGTAATGGAAATTTCTGCAATTTTGCCCCAAAATAAGGGGGATTTCTGACTTTTTCCTCCCGAAAAAAGGAGATTTTCTGTTATTTTGCCCCAAAATTATGAGAATTTCTGCAATTTTTCTTCAAAATACGGTTAATTTCTGCTTTTTAGCCCCAAAATAAAGGGAATTTCTGCATTTTCCCTCAATATTTGGGGAATTTCTGCATTTTACCTCTAAATAAGGGGAATTTCTGCATTTTACTGCAAAATAAGAAGAATTTCTGCCTTTTGCCCCAAAATATGGGGAATTTCTGCCTTTTTGTTCCAAAATAAGGAATATTTCTTCAATTTTGTGCCATAATAAAAGAAATTTCTGCTTTTTGCCCCCAAAATAAGTGAAATTTCTGCAATTTTGCCCAATATAAGGGAAATTTCTGCCTTTTTGCCACCAAATAAGGGGAATTTCAGCCTTTTTACCTCAAAATAAGGGGAATTTCTGAATTTTGGCACAAAATATTAGGAATTTCTGTTTTTTTGCCCCAAAATAAGAAAAATTTCGGCCTTTTTTCCCTGAAATAAGTAAAATTTCTGCAATTTTGCCCCAAAATAAGTGATATTTCTGGAATTTTGCCCCAAAATAAGTGGAATTACTGAGTTTTGCCCCAAAATAAAGAGAATTTCTGCCTTTTTGCCCCACAATTAGTGAAATTTCTGCAATTTTGCCCTAAAATAAGGAAAATTTCTGCAATTTTTCCCCATAATAAAGGAAATTCCTGCAATTTTGCTTCAAAATAAGGGGAAATTCTGTTTTTTGCCCCACAATTAGTGAAATTTCTGCATTTTTGCCCCAAAATAAGGGGAATTTCTGCGTTTTGCCCCAAAATATGGGGAATTTCTGCCTTTTGTTTGAAAATAAGAAGAATGCATACCTTTTTGCCATAAAAAAGATAAATTTCTTCATTTTTGCTCCAAAAGAAGGGGAATTTCTGCTTTTTTGCCTCTAAATAAGTGGAATTTCTGTCTTTTTCCCCCAAAACAAAGGGAATTTCTTTCTTTTTTGCCCCAAAATAAGGAAAATTTCTGACTTATTACCCTGAAATAAGTGAAATTTCTGCAAATTCCCCAAAAAAAGAAAAATTTCTGGCTTTTGCCCAAAAATATGGGGAATTTCAGCATTTTACCTCAAAATAAGGGAAATTTCTGATTTTTGCACCAAAATATGGAAAATTTCTGCCTTTTTGCGCCAAAATAAGGAAAATTACTGCCTTTTTTCCCTGAAATAAGTGAAATTTCTTCAATTTTGCCCGAAAATAAGTGAAATTTCTGCAATTTTGCCCAAAAATAATGGAATTTTCTAGAATTTTGCCCCTAAATAGGTGAAATTTCTGAGTTTTGCCCGAAAATAAGGAGAATTTCTGCCTTTTGCTCTACAATTAGGGGAATTTCTGCAATTTTGCTCCAAAATACAAGGAATTTCTGCCTTTTTGCCCAAAAATAAGAGGAATGCATAACTTTATTGCCATAAAAAGGGAAATTTCTTCATTTTTGCCCCAAATTAAGGGAAATTTCTGCCTTTTTGCTCTGAAATATGTGAAATTTCTGCAATTTTAGCCCAAAATAAGGTGAATTTCTTCCTTTTTGCGCCAAAATAATGGGAATTTCTGCCTTTTTGCCCCAAAATAAGAAAAATTTTTGATTTTTTTCTCTGAAATAAGTGAAATTTCTGCAATTTTGCCCTAATATAAGGGAAATTTCTGCAATTTTCCCCATAATAAGGGAAATTTCTGCAATTTTGCCCCAAAATAAGGGGAATTTCTGTTTTTTTGCCCCCAAATAAGGGAAATTTCTGCAATTTTGCCCGAAAATAAAGGGAATTTCTGCCTTTTTGCCCCAAAATAAAAAATATTACTGTATTTTTTACTCCAAAATTAGGTGAATTTCTGCAATTTTGCTTCAAAATACAGGGATTTTCTGCCTTTTTCGGCGAAAATAAGGGGAATTTCTGCCATTTTACGGCGAAATAAGTGAAATTTTGCAGTTTTACCCAAAAATAAGTGGAATTTCTGCCTTTTTGCCCCAAAATTAGAGGAATTTCTGCAATTTTGCTCCAAAATATGGGGAATTTCTGCCTTTTTGCCCGAAAATAAAGGGAATGTTTATTTTTTTGTTATAAAAAATAGAAATTTCTACATTTTTGCCCCAAAATAAGGGGATTTTCCGCCTTTTTGACTCAAAATAAGTGCAATTTCTGCCTTTTCCCCAAATATAAACGAAATTTCTGTCTTTTTGCCCCAAAATAAAGAGAATTTCTTCCTTTTTGCCCGAAAATTATGAGAATTTCTGCTATTTTGCTTCAAAATACTGTTAATTTCTGCCTTTTAGCTACAAAATAAAGGGAATTTCTGCATTGTCCCCCAATATTTGGGGAATTTCTGCATTTTACCTCTAAATAAGGGGAATTTCTGCATTTTAGCTCAAAATAAGAAGAATTTCTGCCTTTTGCCACAAAATATGGGGAATTTCTGCCTTTTTGTTCAAAAATAAGGAAAATTTTTCAATTTTGTGCCATAATAAAAGAAATTTCTGCTTTTTGCCCCAAAATAAGGGGAATTTCTTACTTTTTGCCCTGAAATAAATGAAATTTCTGCAATTTTGCCCGATAATAAGGGAAATTTGTGTTTTTTTGCCCCAAAATAAGGGAAATTTCTGCCTTTTGCCCCAAAATATGAGGAATTTCAGCATTTTACCTTAAAATAAGGGGAATTTCAGCCTTTTTGCACCAAAATAAGAAGAATGCATACTTTTTTGCCATAAAAAAGGGAAATTTCTTCATTTTTGCTCCAAAATAAGGGGAATTTCTGCCTTTGGCCCCAAAATATGGGGAATTTCTGCCTTTTTGCCCGAAAATAAAGAGAATGCATACCTTTTTGCCATAAAAAAAGGAAATTTCTTCATTTTTGCTCCAAAATAAGGGGAATTTCTGCTTTTTTGCCTCTAAATAAGTGGAATTTCTGTCTTTTTCCCAAAAACAAAGGGGATTTCTGTCATTTTTGCCCCAAAATAAGGAAAATTTCTGACTTATTACCCTGAAATAAGCGAAATTTCTGCAATTTTGCCCCAATATAAGGGAAATTTCGGCCTTTTTGCCCCCAAATAAGGGGAATTTCAGGCTTTTTACCTAAAAATAAGAGGAATTTCTGAATTTTGGCACAAAATATTAGGAATTTTTGCCTTTTTGCCCCAAAGTAAGGAAAATTTCTGCCTTTTTTCGCTGAAATAAGTGAAATATCTGCAATTTCACCCCAAAATAAGTAAATTTTCTGCAATTTTGCCCCAAAATAAGAGAAATTTCTGGAATTTTGCCCCAAAACAAGTGGAATTTCTGAGTTTTGCCCCAAAATAAGGAAAATTTCTGCCTTTTTGCCCCACAATTAGGGGAATTTCTGCAATTTTGCTCCAAAATACGGGGAATTTCTGCCTTTTTGCCCAAAAATAAGAGGAATGCATACCTTTTTGCCATAAAAAAAGGGAAATTTCTTCATTTTTGCCCCAAATGAAGGGAAATTTCTGCTTTTTTGCCCTGAATTATATGAAATTTCTGCAATTTTAGCCCAAAATAAGGCGAATTTCTGCCTTTATGCCCCAAAATAATGGGAATTTCTGCCATTTTGCCCTAAAATAAGAAAAATTTTTGCTTTTTTTTTATGAAATAAGTGAAATTTATGCAATTTTGCCCTAAAATAAGGGAAATTTCTGCAATTTTTCCCCATAATAAGGAAAATTTCTCGAATTTTGCTTCAAAATAAGAAGAATTTCTGTTTTTTTGCCCCCAAATAATGGATATTTCTGCAAATTTGCCCTAAAATAAGGGGAGTTTCTGCTTTTTTGCCTCTAAATAAGTGTAATTTCTGTCTTTTTCCCCCAAAACAAAGGGAATTTCTGTAATTTTTGCCCCAAAATAAGGAAAATTTCTGACTTATTACCCTGAAATAAGTGAAATTTCTGCAATTTTGTCTCAATATAAAGGCAATTTCTGCCTTTTTGCCCCTAAATAAGGGGAATTTCAGCCTTTTTACATCAAAATGAGGGGAATTTCTGAATTTTGACACAAAATATTAGGAATTTCTGCCTTTTTGCCCAAAAATAAGGAAAATTTCTGCCTTTTTTTACTGAAATAAGTGAAATTTCTGCAATTTTGCCCCAAAATAAGTAAAATTTCTGCAATTTTGCCCCAAAATAAGGGAAATTTCTGGAATTTTGCCCCAAAATAAGTGGAATTTCTGAGTTTTGCCCCAAAATAAAGAGAATTTCTGCCTTTTTCCCTTACAATTAGTGAAATTTCTGCAATTTTGCCCTAAAATAAGGGCAATTTCTGCAACTTTTCCCCATAATACGGGAAATTTCTGCAATTTTAGTTCAAAATAAGGGGAATTTTTGTTTTATGTCCCACAATTAGGGAAATTTCTGCAATTTTGCCCCAAAATAAGGGGAATTTCTGCCTTTTGCCCAAAATTTGGGGAATTTCTGCCTTTTTGTGTGAAAATAAGAATGCATAACTTTTTGACATAATAAAGGGAAATTTCTTCATTTTGCTCCAAAATAAGGGGAAATTTTGCCTTTTTACGTCTAAATAAGTAGAATTTCTGTCTTTTTCCCCCAAAACAAAGGGAATTTCTGTTTTTTTTTGCCCCAAAATATGGAAAATTTCTGACTTATTACTCTGAAATAAGTCAAATTTCTGCAAATTTTCCCCAAAAAAAGGGAAATTTCTGCCTTTTGCCCAAAAATAAGGGGAATTTCAGAATTTTACCTCAAAATAAGGGAAATTTCTGATTTTTGCACCAAAATATGGAGAATTTCTGCCTTTTTGCCCCAAAATAAGGAAAATTTCTGCCTTTTTTCCCTGAAATAAGTGAAATTTCTGCAATTTTGCCCCAAAATAAGTGAAATTTCTGCAATTTTGCCCCAAAATAAGGGAAATTTCTGGAATTTTGCCCCAAAATAAGTGGAATTTCTGAGTTTTGCCACAAATTAAAGAGAATTTCTGCCTTTTTGCCCCACAATTAGGGGAATTTCTGCAATTTTGCTCCAAAATACGGGGAATTTCTGCCTTTTTGCTGAAAATAAGGGGAATGCATACCTTTTTGCCATAAAAAAGGGAAATTTCTTCATTTTTGCCCCAAATGAAGGGAAATTTCTGCTTTTTTGCCCTGAAATATGTGAAATTTCTGCAATTTTAGCCCAAAATAAGGCGAATTTCTGCCTTTATGCCCCAAAATAATGGGAATTTCTGCCATTTTGCCCTAAAATAAGAAAAATTTTTGCCTTTTTTTCTATGAAATAAGTGAAATTTATGCAATTTTGCCCTAAAATAAGGGAAATTTCTGCAATTTTTCCCCATAATAAGGAAAATTTCTCGAATTTTGCTTCAAAATAAGAAGAATTTCTGTTTTTTTGCCCCCAAATAATGGATATTTCTGCAAATTTGCCCTAAAATAAGGGGAGTTTCTGCTTTTTTGCCTCTAAATAAGTGTAATTTCTGTCTTTTTCCCCCAAAACAAAGGGAATTTCTGTAATTTTTGCCCCAAAATAAGGAAAATTTCTGACTTATTACCCTGAAATAAGTGAAATTTCTGCAATTTTGTCTCAATATAAAGGCAATTTCTGCCTTTTTGCCCCTAAATAAGGGGAATTTCAGCCTTTTTACATCAAAATGAGGGGAATTTCTGAATTTTGACACAAAATATTAGGAATTTCTGCCTTTTTGCCCAAAAATAAGGAAAATTTCTGCCTTTTTTTACTGAAATAAGTGAAATTTCTGCAATTTTGCCCCAAAATAAGTAAAATTTCTGCAATTTTGCCCCAAAATAAGGGAAATTTCTGGAATTTTGCCCCAAAATAAGTGGAATTTCTGAGTTTTGCCCCAAAATAAGGAGAATTTCTGCCTTTTTCCCTTACAATTAGTGAAATTTCTGCAATTTTGCCCTAAAATAAGGGCAATTTCTGCAACTTTTCCCCATAATACGGGAAATTTCTGCAATTTTGCTTCAAAATAAGGGGAATTTTTGTTTTATGTCCCACAATTAGGGAAATTTCTGCAATTTTGCCCCAAAATAAGGGGAATTTCTGCCTTTTGCCCAAAATTTGGGGAATTTCTGCCTTTTTGTGTGAAAATGAGAATGCATAACTTTTTGACATAAAAAAGGGAAATTTCTTCATTTTGCTCCAAAATAAGGGGAAATTTTGCCTTTTTACGTCTAAATAAGTGGAATTTCTGTCTTTTTCCCCCAAAACAAAGGGAATTTCTGTTTTTTTTGTCCCAAAATATGGAAAATTTCTGACTTATTACTCTGAAATAAGTCAAATTTCTGCAAATTTTCCCCAAAAAAAGGGAAATTTCTGCCTTTTGCCCAAAAATAAGGGGAATTTCAGAATTTTACCTCAAAATAAGGGAAATTTCTGATTTTTGCAACAAAATATGGAGAATTTCTGCCTTTTTGCCCCAAAATAAGGAAAATTTCTGCCTTTTTTCCCTGAAATAAGTGAAATTTCTGCAATTTTGCCCCAAAATAAGTGAAATTTCTGCAATTTTGCCCCAAAATAAGGGAAATTTCTGGAATTTTGCCCCAAAATAAGTGGAATTTCTGAGTTTTGCCACAAATTAAAGAGAATTTGTGCCTTTTTGCCCCACAATTAGGGGAATTTCTGCAATTTTGCTCCAAAATACGGGGAATTTCTGCCTTTTTGCTGAAACTAAGGGGAATGCATACCTTTTTGCCATAAAAAAAGGAAATTTCTTCATTTTTGCCCCAAATGAAGGGATATTTCTGCTTTTTTGCCCTGAAATATGTGAAATTTCTGCAATTTTAGCCCAAAATAA
>NW_027667590.1:25000-27500 GCF_963924665.1 Micromys minutus
CAACTTTTCTGCCAAAGGGGCAGCGATTCAGTCACTTCAGACATGCAACCCGTTCCGTAGTCTTCCAACTCGTTTTGAGCTGTGTGCGGGTCTTTTTAACTATTCTGTCAAATGAGCAACGTTTCAGTCATGTCAGACATGCAGCCTATCCGGTGACTTCCCATTCGTTTTGGGTGGTTCTCGAAACGTTTAAACTTTACAGTCACCGGGTAGAATTTTCAGTCATTTCCGACGTGCATCCCATTCCGGATACTTCCCAGTCGTTTTGGTGGCTCACATGTTGTTTCAACTTCTTAGTCACCGGGGAAACTTTTTCAGTACCTTCCGACGTTCATCCCATAACGGAGACTTCCCAGTAAAGATGGGCGATTGGCGTTTCATTACAAGTTTTCAGTCATTGGGGCACTATTCTCAGTCAATTCCTATGAGCAGCCCGTTTCGATGACTTCTGAGTTCTTTTTTGCGTGGTCCGCTCGAAATTGGAATATTTCATTCACCTGGACAACGTTTTCAGTCAATTCCGACGTGCAGCTCGTTCCAGGAACTTCCCAGTTGTTTTGGGTAATTCTCAGGTCGTTTCAACTCTTCAGTCACCGCAAAATCATTTTCAGTTAATTCGGACGTGCAACCCATTCTGAGGACTTCCCAGTCTTTTTGTGAATTTTGTGGGTTGTTTGAACTTTTCAGTCACCCGGTAAGCATTTTAGTCACTTCCAATGTGAAGCACATTCCGGAGACTTCCCAGTCGTTTTCAGAGGTTCGCGAGTGTTTTCTATTTTCATTCACTTGGGGCAGCGTTTTCCGTAACTTCCTACGTGCAGCCCATTCGGTGACCTTCCCAGTCGTCTTTGGTGGTTTGTGAGTTGTTTCAACTTTACAGTAAGCGGGACTGCAGCACATTCCGGGTCTTCCAGTAGTTTAAGGAGGATCACGGTTCAAGTTTTCTGTCATCAGAGCAGCGTTCTCAATTAATTCCAACGTGCAGTTTAATCTCGGGACTTCCTAGTCATTTTGGGTGATTCGCGGGTCATTTCAACTTTAAGTCAATGGGCAGTGTCTTCTGTCAATTTCTAAGTGCATCCCGTTCTGATGACCTCTCAATCCTTTTGTGTGGTTCGCGTGTCGTTTCAATATTCAGTTACCGATGCAGCGTTGTCAGTCATGTCCGACGTGCAGACCGTTACATGGACTTACCATTTGTTTTGTGTGGTTCTCGGTTTCATTCAACTTTTCAGTAACAAGACACGCATTTTCAGTCACGTTATGCAGCACATTTCTGGGACTTCCCAGTCATTTCGGGTGGTTCACATACCGTTTCACCTTTAAAGTTTCTGGGGCAGTTCGTTTCTACATTTCACTGTTTAGGGGTAGCGTTTTTAGTCACTTTTAAATAGTCGCTGTGCCAGGGGTTCACCAGTCGCTTTTGGTGGATAGCAGATAGTTTCAACTTTTTAAGTCTCTGAGGCAGTGTTTTTCGTCACAACCGACATGAAATACGTTTCAGAGACAGTCGTTTTGTGTGGTTGGCGGGTCGAATAATTTTGTAAGTCACCAGCGCACCGATTTTAGTCACTTTCTACGGGCACCCCTTCCGGTGACTTATAAGATGTATCGGGTGGTTCCCGGTTCGTTTCAACTTTTCAGTCAACAGTGCAGCGTTTTCAGTCACTTCTGACATGTCACCCATTCCTGTGACTACCCAGTCGTTTAGGATTGTGCACGGGTCGTTTCAACTTTTCAGTCACCCGCGTAGCGTTTTCAATCACTTCCGACGTGCAACCCACTCCGTGGACTTCCCAGTTGCTTTGACTGGTTCGCTGATCGTTTCAAATCTACAGTCACCTGTGTAGCATTTTCACTTATTTCCGATGTGCAGCTCATTTCGAAAAATTACCAGTAGTTTCGTGTGGTTTCCAGGTCGTTTCAACTCTTCAGTCACTCGGGCATTGTTTTCAGTCACTCTTAAAGTGCAACTGATTCCTTGGTCTTCCCAGAGACATTGACAGGTTCGCGGGTCTATTTAAATTTACCGGTGAAGTTTGCAGTCACTTCCGACGTGCAGTCCATTCTGGGTACTTCCAAGTCTTTTTTTGTAAATCACACATTCTTTCAACTCTTCAGTCAGCGGGACAGCGTTTTCAGTCATAACCGATGTTCATCTTATTCCGGGTACTTCCTAGTCGTTTTTGCTGTTTCGCCTGTCGTTTCTACTTTCAGTCACGGGGCAGCGTTTTCAGGAACTACCAACGTGCAGCTAATCCAAGGTCTTCACAGTCGTTTTGGGTTATTCGCAGATCGTTTCTACCGAGGCAGCGTTTTCAAACACTCCCTACGTGCAGTCTACTCTATGGACTTCCCAGTCACTTAGGGTGGGACTCAGTTCATTTCAACTTTTCATTCACCAGGAAAGCGTTTTCAGGTACTTCCAATGTGCAGCCTATTCTGGGAACATGCCTGTCGCTTTTGATGGATCCCAGTTCTTTTCAACTTTTCTGTCAGT